>NC_081562.1:127468627-127633583 GCF_022355385.1 Mustela nigripes
CGGCGCCCACGCTGTCAGCGCCCTCCCGGCCGGCGCGGGAGAGGCGCGGGGGGGCCGCTCCCCATCCACCCGCGGCCGGCCCGAGCCCCGCGCGGCCCCCGCCGCCCCCCGGTCCCGTCCCGGAGGCGCCTCGCCTCCTACGTACCCGGAAAAAGCAGCCGGCGAGAGGCGATCGAAGCGGGCGGAAAAGACAATGAAAGTTAAAAGTCGTTCAGCAGAAAATGAATGTGAGCCAAGCGGCCATCTTGAAGCGAGCTGCAGACGCCGCTGTCAATGGGCAACGAGCGCAGCCGAGAGGAGCTGCGGCCGCCGCGCTCGGCTCATGCTGCCTCCCGAGCCCGGCCTCCTCCTCCTCCTCCGCCTCGGCCTCCTCCTCCTCCGCGGCCTCCTCCTCCTCCTCCTCCTCGGCCTCCAACGCCTCCTCCTCCTGGGCCTCCTCCTCCTCCTCCTCCTCCTCCTCCTCCTCCTCCTCGGCCGCCGCCGCCTCCTCCCGCTCCGCACTCGGGGGAGGGAGCGCGCGGAGGGGGCGCGATCAGTATTATTCTGCGGGGCTGGGAGGTGTTTCTAATCCGGATCGGGGCTCCCTCGCCAACATCCCCATTGTCTCGCCCCGATCTCTGCCTTTAATACTACGATTATTATTTCATAGTTGCTGTGGGGGGAGGAGGACGAGTGGGGGGCGCCGTGTGTGTGCGTGCGGAGAGGCGGGGGGAGGGGAGAAAGGATGAGGAGGGGGGAGGGGAGGGTGGAAAAAAAAATGCACCGCTGAAGGCAGAGTGGAAACTGACACCGGCTCCAAAATGGCTCAGAGTCCGCCCGCCCCCTCCCCCCGCTGCCCCCCCACCGGGTCACGTGCTCCCCTCATTCCTTAAGGGCGGCCTGGGAATTAGTGTCGGTGTAGTCGGGCCCGCGGCCGCCCCCTCCCCTTCGAGCAGCGCGACCCGGCCCCCTCCTCCTCCCTCTGCGCGGCGGCGCTGGCGCGGCTGCGGAGACATTTCTCCACAGCGCCACACGCGCCACCCTGCTCTCGGCGCGGGCATCGCTCCGGCCCCGCACACAGCTCAGCCCACCCCACCCCCCGTTATTTCTTTCTTTCCGCCGCCCGCCTCCGCCCGCGGCGCACACGTCCACTGGCTCTCGCCGAGGAGAGCGCCCGGCCACCGCCCCCGCTCAGCCCCGCCAGCCCAACGGGCTGCGGCCCAGACTCCGGCGCCGCGGCGCGGAACCTGCGCCCGAGTTGGGCTCGCGGAAACAACAGCGCCCGCCCCTGTCTTCCCGCGGCCGCGCCGGCCCCCTTCCCCGCCCGCCAGCGGCCGAGGCGGGGCGCGCGCGGGCAGTGGCTCGCTCCGGGAAGGGGCTCCGCGCGGGGGGCTTCCCGAGCCGGGCCTCGGGAGTCCCGCAGTCGAGGGTCTGGCTGCGGGCGAGCCCCCCGGCGCAGGTAACGGGACCGGCCGGCTCCCGCCGCGGGACAACCAAGTCCGCTCCCCAAGTCCCGAAGCTGGGGTCTTCAACAAACCCCGGAGATCGGATCCTTTCCCACTGTGTTTAATCCAGAGAAAAGGCGATCGTTAAAAGTTAACGCTAATCGTAATCGTATGTATGTCTTCAAAGTAATAACACACAAACTCAGATCCAAACAAACTCTCACCACTCTTTTTGTGGGAACAACTTATTTATTCAGAGTGTAATACTGTCAACTTCTTTTTGTAAGACTTGAAAAAGACCAAAATGGGATCAATGTACAGTTTATACGAAAGGTATCTGAAATACTTAGGCAGAATTTTCCTCAACTCTTTTACAAGTATAAAACGTGTCAAAATTGATGAACGACATAAATCCAAAAGGAAAAAAAAAAATCTACGTAAGAGTAGGACATCCAGCTCGCACAGACGGTGGTTCGGCCGACGACAAGGCGTTCCTGGTCTTCTTCTAGACCCGGGCGAATCGTTAACTTCCCCAAGTTACAACTGAGTTGCTCTTTCCAGACTTTTCGAAGCATCTTTAAGTTTCCCCACTAAATCCTAAAAGATGTTTATAATGCCACGTTTTTAGGACAAAACAAGACAGAAGTATCCAAGATTGAGAAAGGTGAAAGAAAAAAGTCGGGGCACTTTCTAAACGAGTTTAACATTCACGAGGATTTTTAACCTTTGACAAACCACTATCGATCAAAAGAAGATTTTCCTCTGAAATATCTCATCTTCAAGTGGGATACTTGCCCTCAGATTTGAAATATAATTTCTAACCGAATCCTCGTAACAGGCAAGATATGTCAAAACTAAATTTCTCAAGATACCTAACAAAATCTATGCTGTATTCACACTTTCTGAAAGTTTAAAGTTTGATTAATGATTACATTAAAACAATTCCACAGGAGATGCCTTTTGAAAAATTCAAAATTCATCAAAATTTCAAGTAATGCTCTTCATTTTTTTAAGCAGTAAGAAATAAATTCGTTATCATTGTCCATTAGCCAATGTAGTTTTGAATTTTTCCAGTCTTATACTGGCAATACAAAGAGTTTTAGAATTTTATGTATTTCCTCCTTTAAAAGTGATTTAAAAATTATTGAAAATCCTGTTTGAAAGTTTAGTTCAATTTCCGAAAACAAAGAAGACATTTTCAAAGACATGTTCTCAATTTTGCTTTGTCTTATTGGAGCAAACTAACCACAAGAAGAAATTTATACTCAATACTACAATTCAGAAATTTATTTTAATCAGAGGGAACAGCAAATATAAAACCAATTCTTTATGAGTAACATCTTAATTTCAAAAGTGAAGCCTACTTTAAATACTGCTTTTGAAGACCTTTCCCATTAAATCCTTAACCAACCTTCATTATCTACTGACAGATGGTTAGATAATTTTTCTTTTGAACTTTCCATAAGCATAATTCTCAATTAAACATCTATAAACAGGCATATTCGCAGGTCCTAATACTGTACCTGTAATTGTTCCATGTTGCAACTAAAACTAATCTCTGGGTGAGATCGGGAATCAGTGTTCTAGGGAAGAAAAAAAAAAGGCTGTTTATGTAAATCAAGGACATTTAAACTTTCATTTCACATTTAAATTTTAGATAAGGCTTATATGTAAATACCTCTACATTTAAGGTCACCAAATATGCAGGTCTGTACATCTTATGAAGTTGATTGGTCTAAAACAACACAATACATAATTTCAGTCTTTAACTCTATTTTTTTTTAAGTTTCCTAAATTCCCCCTAGAGAAGAGTTTATTAAACTTTACCTTTATCTGATATTCCAAACGCCAAGAAACATCAGTTATATGGGGGAGAGATCTGCCTATACTAAAAAATACAATGATAATTTTGTACATAGTATCTACATAAAAACTTCTGTTTTTACCAAGAAGGGTGTCTACCTCCCCCACCACACACATACACAATTTCAATTTACTCTGAATTTACAACATTGTTAAACTTTATTCTCAAGTTCTGAAGACTAAAGAGCATTTAAAAATTATCTCAATAAACTTTATCTTTAAAAACATTAGCTTAACTTCAATTGTTTCACTTGCCCTTTAGCCCCTTTTCTTTTGGTCAAGATCCCTGTCTTTTTGTCCTGTTTTGTTTCACACCAGCACTCTCCATTCATACCTGCAAGTGAAAAGTGGCTCAGCTTGACACCTTATACAGTACCTACCTTCCCAGTAGGCTTTCTAGGGAATTCTTATTATTCTGGAGGGGGGAAAGAAAAAAAGAAAACACATCTTTGCAAAGAGAAGAAAAATAGTAATTGTTAATTTAAAAAACTTTAAGTAAGTAACCTGATATTCCGTGCAAAACAGTTCTATTCGCTCTCTATCAAATTTACAGTCTTCTAGATAAGTGCTAAAGGAGGGGGGAAAAAAGCCAAAGTTTAGTGTCCATTTTAAAAACTGAAATTGAAATCTTAAAGGTACTATTTGAAAACAAATGGATATTTAAATAAATCCTGTACCTTAGAGTTGATTTGTCAGCTCTTTGCTTTCCTGCCTCCAGTATGTAAGTTGCAGCTGCTGTGTGACAATGTTTTAAAACCACAGGATCGATATGTTTCAAGTCTGGGTGATCTAAAATAAATTAATTGCTAGTGATGCCTGTGATAATAAATTCTTTATAGTCATGTTTCTAAAACAGGTATTTTCATTTGGGCAAAAATCCCCTTTAACAAGAACACAAAAATAATTCAACTATAAGGATTGGCAAATATAAGTGAATGAGATGAACAACAAGGTCAATGGAAAACAATAAAGAACACACATCAATAATTCTGCTGTTACCAGTCTCAATTATCTTCTTTTATTTTACCTTAATTTCTTACTGTTGTTGTTGTTTTTTTTAAACAGTAGCCCCAAAGAAAAAAAAATAACTACACAGTGATCATTACAATGCTGGGTGAAGTAAATTCAGAGGAAAATAAGATAAATATTTTACATGATGTAAATGTAAGAATGAATAAACCTTCCCTCTAGAGAATGGTTACTTTTAGGATAACTGGCTTCAAGAACAGTAATATATCAGGGGCGGGGCACGAGTTCAGAATATAAAATACAATTTTCAAAATATTTTCAGATTTTGACAGCTATCCTCTTTTTGAGATTAACCCAGGTGGTGGTTACTATTTTCGTTTAAAGAACTTCCACTTTCATACTTTTTGTACAAAGGTTTAGATCATGAAACTACAGAAAAAAACAAAATTTGAATTGTTGGGATATTTATATTTAAGAAAATGATCTAAAAGCGATCTGTCTTAAAATATGCCTTCAATCCATACTGACACGGCACTCCGCAATCACTGACCGGACCACTTCAAAGAGACTCATCTCCTGGTAACTGGTGCGGAACAGAACATTCTGCATCATAGTTTAAGATTCTAGGCGTGGAACCTGTGCAAAACATATTTAACTAGCGTGTTGGAGTGATCACAGGAACTTGAGGTGTTCTCTAAGCTGCAGAATGTCAAGACTCTGTGACCTAGTAATTACTTTGGAAACAGACTCTTTAAAACCTTTGCCAGCCTAGCACTGAACGTTTGAATTGCAGGGAGGTACCCTGATGAAGTCCAAGTGTCAACCAGCCTTTGCCTCAGACCAGGCTGAAAACCTTAGATGTTTAGGCCACAAACAAGACTTGAACACGGGCTTTACAAAGGAACAAAGAGACTGGGAGGAGAAATCAGACCAGAAACGTGTAACAAGCTATGTGCAGGTGCCAACTGGGAACACAACAATGGTCAGGGTCCGCTCCGGGTTCACATCCCCACACTCCGTCCGGAGCGAAGGGCAAAGCCGGGAGACTTCCTCTTCCCGGGGTTTTCCCCCTCTCGCTCGGTCTCGCTCCTCTTCTCCGAGCGCCCCTCCACCCAGGCCGATCTAGCGCAGAGCCGAGCGGCTTACCTAACACGGCCTCGTCCGCCTGGGCGTCCAGCAGGCTCTGGAAAGCCGCCCGGAGGAGAAGCGTGAAGGCGTTGGAGTCGAAGGAGCCAGGATCCGCCAGCATCTGGAAGCCTTTCTGCACAAACTCCGAAAGCTCCATTGTGAGCGCGCCGTGACCTTCGACACGCGCACCACGTGACACGCGCCGCGCGCTCAGCTGATGCGGCCGCGCGCGCACGCGGCTCGGGGCGGCGGCGCTGGCTGCGGGCCTCCCAGCCCGCGGCCTCCCCGCCTGCCTCCCGGCTCGCGCCTCGGCAGGCGCGCTCGTCCGCCCACCGGCCGTCGCCCGCCACCCCCGTAGTCCCCCGCGCCGCGGCTTCCGTCCAGCCCTTCCTCCTGCGCCAGCCGCGAGAGCTGCGGCGCCTCGGCAAGAAGGGCGGCCCCGGGCGCTTTGTGGACGCGCTCGGTGCTTTCTCTTCCACGCGCTGCTCACCTAGGTCTGTCACCGGCTCTGCGGGGCTCCGCTGGAGCGTTCCTTGAAAGACCCCCCTCGGAGGGGGGTGGAGGAAAGTGTCGGGATCCCGGCGCGAGGGATCCCGAAAACTATGTCTTCCTTGTTTCCTCAGCGAGAAAGTCTGCGGGAAGTTCCCATTTGAGGCGACTGGTTGTGTTGTGTTTTGTTTTGTTTTGTTTTGGGTTTGGATTTTTGTTTTGTTTTGTTTTGTTTTACTCAACAGCCTAACCTCCCAGCATTACCCTTTTGTGAGTGAGACCGTAGGCAACTAAGTTTATAATTCTTGTTTATTTTTCTTTTTTTTCATTGTCATTTCTGGGATATGGCAATTGATGCCTTCCTGCATGGACGTGTGTGTGTACGCATGTATGCATCCATGTAGTGCGCGTGTGTTCTTACTGTACCTAAACAACTGAGGGATTAATAAATTATCCACAAACATGTTTGACAGAATTATTACAACCTTACATGCCGCTGCAAAATAAATATCATCCAGAAGCAAATGTTGTGCTACTGTACTCATTACATCTCTATGGTTTTGGTTAAAGAATCTTCACATGTTTATATCAGATATTTATCTTAAATACAGTTAGGAACGGCAAGGTCTTGAGTAGAAGCGATTACTATCTCGGATATCCATAACTTTAAAGGGTCCAATATTGTATAAGGTTTTTAACTTCCCCTTTTATTGCTACAAAGTTGGAGAACAAGAGTGATTCTTTAGGGGGAAAAAAACGAGAAGCAAAGTAGATTATGCATTTTTGATCAAAAGAATTTAAAAAGGAAAGTTAAAAAGCAAGTTCTTTTCGGGTAGGGGGGAGAGATAAGGAACAAGAAAGGTGTTTTAGTGTTCAGGTACAATTGGTTGAAACAGACTCATCGTGAAACACTTCTGTGGGAATAATTTAGGTGCTTATGTGGGGGGAAAATTATATCTGATGAACACAGGCAACATTTAAGCTTGCAGCAGTATATAGAGAGCACCTGGTTTCACAACAGGACACAAATGGAATAATTTAGCATCAGTAACAGATTGAGAACTGAATTTTCCTTTGAAGGCTTTGAAATGCATGTGAACTAACTTCACTTCGATGAGCATATAGGAGCAGTGAAGGATTTAAGAGTCTCCCTAGAATCTTTATGAAACAAACAACTATGAATCATGTTCATCTTTTCTCCAAACTCCTTGTTTCTCATCAGTAGTAAAATGTCAGTTGAAAAATTTTCAGATACCTGATTTACATAGGGGATGTTTTACAGGGTAGAGTTATGTAAATGTTAATTTTAACAACACTCAAGATCATTATATTTATTTCACATATATTTTATGACTTTGCATAACACTTAATATTCTAGTATATTTAAGTTGATAATTATAATCCTATTCAATATAGTGTAAAAAAAGGAAAGCATTAATGCTTGAGCATAGATTTAAAAATGTTATCTTAAAAGAGGAAAGTACGTACTATAAGTGGTTGTAACTTTGATGTCATAAAAATTAAGAAATTCACAGGGATTGTTTTTCAAAATAGCTGTCATGTTACTCTCTTATACAGACATAATAACTTTCTCTTACAGGGTATTTATTTGTTCTTTTTTGCCTAAATACATGTTAGGCCCAAGTGATGAATACATTCACAGCTCACACAAATATTTTAATTATATGTTTTTTTGATATTAGAAAAATTGAATTTTTCTACCATAGATACCTTTATTTCAACTTCTTTGAAAGAAGCACAAGATTGTTTGTTTAAATCTAGATAGAATATGTATATTCTTGACAAGTAAGTCATTGAAATACATTGAATATGATCATTAAAAAGCATGGTTGCACAAATGTAGACTCTACAGCAATAAAATTAATGCATTTTATATTGTTAGAAAGCTACCTCTGCATACATTCTGAAAGTGTAAAAAAAAAAAAACTTTAAAATATTTCCTTTGATTACTGCAAAGAGCATTGGAGCTTTCACTAGACTAAAAAATTCTGTAGGCTCAAAGCCAACACACTATATTTGGTCCCTTTAAATAACAGAGCCTTTTTAAATAACACTTATCTGCAGCTGAAAATAAATACTCAAATTTATCTTCATTATATAATACTTTTTCCCTTCTAAATGCAAATGTTAAGATAGACAATGCTGATAAATTTGTTTTTCTTTTGGAGAATCTAAAAATTACTAAAATAACTAGGAAGTGTTTAAAACAATGTTTTGGAGTGTTTTAAAATACAGTGTATCCTTTGAGCTGCTAATTTTTCTTTCTTTCTTTTTTTTTTTTTTAAGAAACCAATTTAATATTGGCCTCTGCATTGTGAGTACAATTAAAATGTGCTGGGGCATTTACAAGATCTATGTGGTCAACTTTTCCCAAAGGCCTAGTTGATATATTTGTTAGTTTTTTTAAATCAAGTATTTTTCAGAATTCTTCCTCTTTTTTTTTAAGATTGTGTGAAAACTGTTACTTTTGTGCAAACAAAGTTGAAAAGAAGTATGCCTTTAGAATGAAGAATTTATTGAATATCCATGGGGAGAGGGGAGGGAAGCCAGTATGCCTAAGTGCTCATGAGACATCTAGAAGTGTTAACTGGAATACATACTGTGTGTTCTAGTGAGGTTCTATTTTACCCTTGGCCATGGAATATCTGCTCATTTCCTAGAGAAAAGAAAGTTAAAAACACTTAAAAATTACCTGTACACATGAATCCATCTTCTCTCTGCCCCCTAATACTCATTCTGTGAGGGTTAGTGATCTGATCATAAAGCCTTGAAATACATATTAATGAAAATAGAATTTATTTTAAAGCTATTTTGACCAAAAATGGAGAGTTTACAGGAATATTTAACTGAGTTATACATGACATCTCTGTATAGGTCAAAATTATTTCAGTGAAGTTTGTAAATCTGCATGCCTTCTCTTAACTTCTCAAGTTAAGTTAAATATCTTAACTTGGTAAGGCATAGAACAGGACTTGGAATTTGAATGGTCAAGTTTTTGTACATTCATGATCACAGAGTTCAGTGGTTTCAGATTAAGTCTTATGTCACATATGTTATCAAGAAACCACAATGAGAATTCATAAGGGACAACAAAACTTTTATTTTCAAATTAAGCATTTAATCCAATCCCTACTAATTTATAAATTGTCATTGCTACAATAATTAATACAGAAAAATATAAGCTTTTTTCCTCCCTTATATCATATAACCTATTTTATATATGTGGAAACTGGAACACAGGAATGAAAATCAATCATACAGTGTTCCTGCTTATGGTTTTCCATGAATGTATTGGACTTTTCCCCAAAAATTTTTATTCAAAACATTTAGACTGAATAGTATAATTTCTATTTAAGCAATATTTTCATCAGTGCCATTTTTAAAGTATTTATTTTTCAGATAGTTGTATCAGGGAAATATCAAATATAAAACTTCAAAATGTGATATAAGAATAAGTAAACTTAAATATTTTTAAAGTAAGTTTTAACAGGGTAAATTGTTACACTAGTAAGAAATTAAGTTTCTTAAAAAGATAAATCTCAAAGCATTTTTTGAAGTTAGGAAACTATGATTTTGTTAAACTTAGCAAATGGGAAATTCTACTGTCAAGATATTGTCAAAAAAGGAGAATTTTCTTGAATTTCTGAAGTAAAATTTGGAAATTATCATCAAGATTGCTATGCCATGGTTTTGTTACCCACTTGAGTCAGAATAAGATAACTCTATAACATTAAAGGAATGAACAAAAGAATCAAATGATAATTTTTAATATCAAGTCTTTGTATCTAACCAAAGTATAATTTTGAAAAAATTTTATGCTTACTAGATAAGCTATGTCTTCTCTTTGGGGTTCCTTCAGAAAGTTTGAACCCTTATTCTGAAACAAAGCAACTAATGTCATATGGAAATATCTGAGTTGAACTGACTAAAATTGTGGTGTTCAGCTAGGAAGATATGAGAAATTGATTTTTTAAAAGAAAACAAAAATAAGCAAATGCAGTTTGGCAAGGGATGAAGACAAATTTTAATTTAAAGATAAGTAAATCAGAAAGAAACAAAGAGCAATCATACTCAATATTACATTTAAAGAACAGATTGAATTATGTGTCTTAGAATTCTCTGCATAGACAAATAAAAACTAGCAGTTTACCTTTAACTTCAGTAAATGATTTAAAAGATTACAATTTGCTTATCTTTTGTATAAATTAAGGAAAGCAAATTTGCTCCTTAAGTCACACAATTTGTATGTATTTCACCAGTGAAGTGTTTTGAAAATTAAGAGCTAGCCAATCATCCAATAAATTCTGTCAAATAGACAACTCAGATATAAGCATAGTTTGCTGATCAACAGCAGGCTTGTTTTTTTCTCTACTTAAATTCTAAAGATCACCACTTCAGTTTCCTATTCCATTGATTGGTTTCAGCCAAAATGACCCATGGCTTAGCTATAAGAGAATAAAAGTGAAAGATGGACACATTGAAATAAGATGTACTCTGTGATGACTAACATAACACAACAAAAAAACAAAGACATAAATTCACTTTGATTAATGTATCTAATTATTCCATGAGTGTATAGACTGTTCTTTAAATTGTTAGTATATTTTTAGAGAGAGAGAAAGATTGAATATTTCCAAAAAGAAAGAAGGAAAAGGAAGGAAAGAGAAAGACGAAGGAAGAAAGGGAGGGAGGGAAGAAAGGAAGGAAAGAAGAGAGGGGAGATAATTTTTCTCTTTATAAGGAGAAATATCATGGAAAGCTTATTTACTGTTTACTTTCTCTGACACAGTCCATTACAGTGAGATTGTCTTAGCTACGCTGAAGTCAACTGAGCCTCACAGTAATGCTCAGAAGGGACTGGAAGGTCATCTGTCATGTCTAGAACTTAATCAGTTTCAAGATGTCCTACGTTTAGATTACAACAACAGAGAACAGATTCCCTTTCTTTTTGATTCTGGTTTTGGGATAATTTCTAACAGTATTTTCTCATATCTCAGAAATTGATGTTTGAGCCAGGTCCATGAATTCAGGCAGAAAAAAAAAAAAGGAACAAATGGGCCTACTCTAAGGAATATTACTGTTTAAAGCCAATATTTCCTAAAAGTTGGTATTTTGAGAACATGCTTTTTATCTACTAAATTTTGAAAGTTAAGTAATGTACAAATATTCATATTTATTTTGTGTGAAAAGGCATAATTTTAAAAAGAAAAATGACCATCACTAGACCATCACTTATGAAACAGATCATTTCAGAACCAAAGTTGTGTTTATAAGAATGCACAATCTAAATTAAATACATTACAAACACTAAAAAAAAAAAAAATGCAATGTTCTTTAAATGCATTTAAATTAAAAATTTAAGTCAGAATTAATATTTTAAAAGTGCTTACCTGGCAAAGAAAGGCCTATGCAAAAGTGGGTTTTTTGTTGTTCGCTTTTTTTTTTTTTTTTTAACATGGGGCTTGAATTCACAATGCTGAGATCAGGACCTGAGCTGAAGAATTAGATGCTCAACTGACTGAGCCACCCACATGCTCCAACAGTATTCTATATGTATTTTGAAATACATATGATATTTTAAACAATACTGGTTAAGAATTCAACATTTTAATTACAGTTGTTTTTAATATGTTATTTCCAAGAGACTATGTATTTTATCTTCCTTGCCTAAGTAAAACATAGACTTGAAAACATTTTACACAAAATTCAGTCTAGAAATTTTTTTTTTAAGATTTTATTTATTTGACAGAGAGAGACACAGCAAGAGAGGGAACACAAGTAGTAAGAGAGGAAGAGGGAGAGGGAAAAACAGGCTTCCGACAAGCAGGGAGCCCCATGCGGGGATTGATCCCAGGACCCCGGGATCATTACCTGAGCCAAAGGCAGACACTCAACTGACTGAGGCACCCAGGCACCCCCAGTCTAGAAATATTTTAAAGTGTTCAATACTCTCACTTTTATTATTTGCATAGATAGAAGAATTCAGAAAATAGTTTATGCATAACTGATTTTTACACCGTTGTAAATGCTCAGAAAGTAACTTTATAGGGGCACCTGGTGGTATCTGTCGTTAGGCCTCTGCCTTCTACTCAGGTGGTGATCTGGAGATCCTGGGATCCAGCCAGCATACTGCTCCCTGCTCAGCGGGAAGCCTCCTTCTCCCTCTCCCACTCCCCTAGCTTGTGTTCCCTCTCTCCCTGTGTCTCTTTCTGTCAAATACATAAAATTTTTAAAAATCTTTAAAAATTAAAAAAGAAATGAAAGTAACTTTATAGACTATGAAAACCGACACCTGTAAAACAGATGAAACTTTTCCATCTCTCCCCTTATAGATAGTTTTCTCTCCTTAAGCTTTTTTTTTTTTCAAGATTTTTATTTATTTATTCGACAGAGATCACAAGTAGGCAGAGAGACAGGCAGAGGGAGAGGAGGAAGCAGTCTCCCTGCTGAGCAGAGAGCCCGATGTGGGGCTCAATCCCAGGACCCTGGGATCACGGACCTGAGCCGAAGGCAGAGGCCCTAACCCTCTGAGCCATCCAGGTGCCCCTCTCCTTAAGCATTTGATTGTTTTATTAAGGTTAAAACATACAGTTGTTCTAACTCATTCAAGCATTATTTTCTTTATTTTTTAAAAGATATTATTTATTTATTTGACAAAGAGAGAGAGACAGCAAGAGAGGGAACACAGCAGGGGGAGTAGGAGAGGGAGAAGTAGCCTTCCCACCAAACAGGGAAACCGATTCGGAGCTTGACCCCAGGACCCTGGGATCATGACCTGAGCTGAAGGCAGAAGCTTAACAACTGAGCCACCCAGGCGCCCCTCATATTTCTTTATGTAAGCATTTTGTCAGTATTTTATGAAAAGGGATTGGAGAGTAAGACTTATAAAATCATTTTAGTGTCATTAAATACCAAGAAAATAATGACTAACAACAGAGTGAAAGGGAGAATTGTATTAATATAGTCAATTTAGTCCAGGTAATTAGGAACCTGGACCTGGGTTACTGGGATCTGGGTAATTACTCAATTTTCTTTTTATTTAGTGCTGAAGGAAACAGGCCTGGATCATTTGGAGTAAGAGTATTCTAAATCAAAATTAATCAGATAATTGGCAATGTTAATGTGACTTGCAGTGCTCTGTAAATTACAAACCAAGAAATGAGGAGAAATTTGGTAAAGAATAACAATGTAGATGGAAATACATGGGCAAATGAGGCCTATGAAAACTCTAAATTTTCATATGCTTTTCTTAAAATTTGTAGGTGATGGAAAATTGTAAATGAGATCCACTACAGGACATAGGTGAGTAACTGACAGAGGTTTAAGTAACTTTTGTTTTTGTTAAAATAGTAATTTAATTAAAGTTTTTGTGAATTAAAAGGAAATATTTTATAAGACTGATATGAATTAGAGATACATATTTTGTTTTAAAAACTTTTTAAAAGATTTTATTTATTTGAGAGAGAAAATGAGTGTGAGAGAAAGAGAGAGAGAGAGAGAATGCATGATCAGAGGGAGGGAGAGAGAGAAGGAAACTCCCCACTGAGCAGAAAGCCTGATCCTAACTCAATCTGGGCCTTGATCCCAGGACCCTAGAATCATGACCAGAGTGGAAGGCAGGCACTTAACAAACTAAGCCACCCTGGCACCCCAGTTTTAGAGATTTTCATAGATAATATGTATTCTTTACAGAAATATCCTGCCAACAGCATATACTGGAAACATTGATTTTACATTTGCCAATTATAATAGAAAGAAAATAATATTCCATATATATTGCAGTTTTGAAGTTTGCCTTAAATTATTTTTGCAACAAAGTGGACATAAATGCAAATCCAAATTTCAGATGTTTGTGAGGTATTTTAATCAATGATTAATGTTTTTAGAAATCTAAAAGCATTTAAAAAGTAATACTTCTAAGTTAATTTTAATTTGACTTTGCTTTTATTGTTGCTAAAAGTTGCTATGATCAATATTTGTCTGTTTGTAGAAACTATGACATTCCATGACGACTAATGTTCAAGTTGAGTCATAATCATAGTCTGTTATATTAAAATCAAGAGCGACTATAGGAAAGTAGTCATTTTGCAAGCAAACATCCTGTCCAGTAATGGCGGGTGGTAGGGGGAGCATATGTCATAAAGTAACAGACTTAAATCTTTAGCTCAGCCTCTGCTATCCCTCCATTGGCACAAATTGCATAAAGACACTCTAGCTGTATTTGTCTTAAGCTTTTTCTTTTAGCTTACCTTTATTTTATTAAGATTTTAAGAATAGTATAAACATGTTGTTAGATTTGAAGATATTTAACACGATTCCTGAGACAGTTTTTTAAAAAAGCCTTTACGGGGTGCCTGGGTGGCTCAGTGGGTTGAGCCTCTGCCTTCAGCTCAGGTCATGATCTCCGGGTCCTGGGATGGAGCCCCCCATCGGGCTCTCTGCTCAGCAGGGAGCCTGCTTCCCCCTCTCTCTGTCTGCCTCTTTGCCTACTTGTGATCTCTGTCAAATAAATAATTAAGATCTTTAAAAAAATAACAAAAAACCCTTTACACTGAAATGTTTTCAGAATCTTCAGCATAGTTTTATATTATGCAAAATTTTAAGTGATCATTCCAGCTAAATATAATAATAGAAGAATAGATAATGCTACATCATGTATTGGAATAATTTTGCACCATTCTTTGAATGAAAATAGTTGTTATTCTCTCTTTTTCTTTAATATATCTGAATAATAATATGAATAATTATTTTGGAAATACAAGAGTTTAAATGGCAAATTTAAGAATTAGAGTTTATCTCTAGTTTCAAGTGGAATATCAATTTTTTGAATAACATACCTGATTTGGATAACAAGATTCTGTGAAAAGGAATATAAAAAATCTTTGGGGGGTATGTAACTGGAGATGTATTCCATTTTTTAAACAGATTTTCATAACTTTGTCTAACATTTTCTTTTTATCATAAAATGAGATAGGATCACAAGTAAAGTTCTATGGATAAGTTACAGTGCCTTCTTTTTATATGTATATATTTTTTAAAGATTTTATTTATTTATTTGAGAGAGAGACAGTGAGAGAGCATGAATGAGGAGAAGGTCAGAGAGCAAAGCAGACTCCCCATGGAGCTGGGAGCCTGATGCGGGACTTGATCCCAGGACTCCAGGATCATGACCTGAGCCGAAGGTAGTCGTCCAACCAACTGAGCCACCCAGGTGTCCTGCTACAGTACCTCCTTAAAGTATACTGAAGAACATGAGATTTTAACCTTTATGGTTGTTATTTATTTTTTTTTTTTTTTTTTTTTTTTTTTTTTTTTTGCTCTTTATTAGACAAGTACCTGGCACATGATAGATAGTCAAGAATATTCGTTGGATGAATAAAGGTAGTATGGAGCATGGTGTCTTAAAAAATTTAGCTCAAATCTTTATACTACCTGCTTCTCGGTCTATGACCTTGGACTTATTTTCTCAAAGTCTCATTTTTCTCAAATGCATGATGGAAGTAATAATGGCATCTCTTTCATATGGCTCTTGAAAAGCATTCAGGGCCTGGCCTTAGCATATGCTTCATGCATTCAATTATAACAAAATAATGTAATTCTGTAATTGTCTTGTTTTTACTGGCATAGGTTTTTTTTTTTTTTTTTCATTCAAATTTACAGCTGTTGTGCACATGATGTAACCATTCAAGGACCCCAAGCACATAAGCCCCTACTTAGAAAATTAAATAAAAACCTTCTGGGCTGCCTAGCACTTCTTTGCTTTCAGGGACTCGGAAGTGAATCTGAAAGAGCTTTTTTAATAGCAGCAGTTATAAGATACCCTCGAAGACCTCAATGACAATAGTTATCTTACCATCATCTTTTAACCTCCCAGAAATATCAGAATCAAGGGCAGTATTCATTATGGTAGCCTACCTGTAAACACCTCCCTCTTAAGAAGACCTAGGGGGCCATTCCCTCTCTTCCTACTAGTTCATACTTAATTTTTCTTGAATCATATCCGTGGTTAGCAGCTCTTTAGAAAGTCTCCGGGAGCAATGTGGCTTCCTTCATTTTCCTCTGGAACATTTCTTGTCTTGTTTCAAGGACTTGTCTCATACTCTAAAGTGATCCATAACTTGTAGTCCTTTGACTCTGCTTGGAACACCTTCTACAAATGCCACATACTTCATAAGGTATTGAGAAGATGATGCATTTTTAAAACAATAAGAAAAAAAGAGGACATACGATTTGAAATGTGGAGGTTTAAACTCTACAGTTCCAAAGTACTGAACAATATAATGAGTTTTGGCAAATTTATGCTGTCATGTAACCGCACCACACTGAAGATCTAAAGACTGCCATAATCCCAACAATTTTCCCTCTTCCCCTTTGTAGTCATTATACTTGCCCACAATCCCAGGCAACCACTGATTTCCTTTGTTTCACTGTAGTTTTGTCTTTTCTGGAATGCCATACAAATAGAATCATTCCGTTTGTAGGTTTTTTGTTTAGCTTCTATCAAGTAAAATGTTTTTGAGATTCACCTATGTTGATGCATGTATTAGTTCATTCCTTCTCATTGAGGATAATATTTAGTAATATGAATATATCACATTTTATGTACCCATTCACCAGGTGATGGACATTTAGTATCCAGGTTTTGGAGATTATGAATAAAGCCTCTATAAAGATTTCCATGCTGATTTTGTGTAGACATATGCTTTTATTTCTCTTGAATAACTATCAAAGTGTGGAACTGCCAGGTTATATGCTACGTGCATGTTTAACTTTATAAGAAGCTGTCAAACCGTCTTCCGTCATAGCCGTATCTTACTGCATTCCCACCAGCACTGCATGGAAGTCTCAGTTGCTTCTCACCCTTTTTAACATGTGGTGTTATGAACTATTTTATTTTATTTTATTTTTTAAAGATTTTATTTATTTATTTGACAGAGAGAGATCACAAGTAGGCAGAGAGGCAGGCAGAGAGAGTGAGAGGGAAGCAGGCTCCCTGCTGAGCAGAGATCATGATGTGGGACTCAATCCCAGGACCCTGGGATCATGACCTGAGCCGAAGCCAGCGGCTTAACCCACTGAGCCACCCAGGCGCCCCGAACTATTTTATTTTTAATATATTTTTAATATTTTATTGCTTTATAATAATCTCTATACCCAATGTGAGCTCAAACTTACAACCTCCAGATCAAGAGTCATATGCTCTACTGACTAAGCCAGCCAGGTGCTCCAGTGTTATGAGTTATTTTAGACATTTTAACAGGTGTGTAGTGGTATGTGATTGTGGTTTTAATTTGCATTTACTTAATGACTAATGATGTTGAGCTTCTTTCATGTGCCTATTTGCCATATATATGTATCTTTATTAATGAAGTGTAAATTCAAATCGCTTGCCCATCTTTTACAGGGGTGTTTTGTTTTCTTCTTATTGAGTTTGAGAGTTCTTCATATATTCTGGATATAGGTCCTTTATTCGACATGTTTTTGCAAATATTTCCATGAACATCTTGAGTTCACAGAGTGTTTTTTAGAGAGCCGAAGTTTTAAATCTTAAGTCCATTTTTTTTTTTTATGGATTGTACTTATGGTGCTGTGTCTGAGAATTTATTCCTTAACCAAATTCACAAAAATTTTCATCTATGTTTTCTTCAATAGTTTTACAATTTTAGATTTTACATTTAAGTTTGTGATCCATTTTCTGCCAATTTTAATATGTTCCCTGACATGTTACTTAAGTTGTAGGTTTTTTGCACATATATATTCAATTATTTTGCCCTATTTGTTGACAAACCATCTCCATTGAATTCTCTTTCTAATCTTTCAAAATTCAGTTGATATATATGTGGGCCTATTTCTGGACCTTCTATGACTCATTGATCTATTTGTCTAAACTTTACCCAATACTAACACAGTCTTGGTCACTGCAGCTTTATAAAAATAAGTCTTAAAATCAGGTAGTATGGGTCTTCTAACTTTGTTCTTGTTTTTTAAACTCATTTTGGCAATTCCATTTTGTTTGCTTTTTCCACATAAATTTTAGAATCTGCTTATTGATTTCTACCAAAAGCCTGCTGGATTTTGACTGGAATCATATTGAATCTATGACCAATTCCAAAAGAAATGACAATACTGAGTTTTCCAGTCCATCAATGTGACACTTCCCTACTTTTATTTATGTCTTCTTGGATTTCTTTCATCACTGTTTTATAGTTAAGCATGAAGAGTTTATACATGTTTTATTAGATTTTTATCTAAATAGTTTATGCTTTTGGTGCTATTTTAAACAATACTTTTTAAAATATCTACTTTCTAATTGTTCATTGTATGTAAAAATACAACTGATTTTGCCTATTGGCCTTATATCCTATTACCTGCTAAACTCACTAATTAGTTCTAGGAGATCTTTTATAGATTATATTTGGAATTTTTCTGTGTAGATATCCTATCTTCTGTAAATAGAGTTAATTTTTATTTTTTCCTTCCCAATCTGTATGCCTTTATTTTCATGCCTTATTGCACTTGTTAGGACCTCCAGTATGATGTTGTATAGAAGTGGTGAAAGTGAACATCCTTATCTTGTTTCTCATCTTCAGGGAAAGCATTTGATCTTTCACCATTAACTATGAGGTTAATTATAGGTTTTTCCATAGATATGTTTTCTTAGGTTGAGGAACACAAGGAACATCCGTTATATTCCTAGGATGCTAAGAGGTTTTTAAAAATTATGAATAGTTGGTGGCTCAGTCATTAAGCTTCTGCCTTCAGTTCAGGTCATGATCCCAGGTTCTTGGGATCAAAACCTGCATCTATCTCCCTGCTCAGTGGAGAGCCTGCTTCTCCCTGCTTGCATTCCCTCTCTCACAGTCTCTCTCTATCAAATAAATAAATAAAATCTTTTTTAAAAGTATGAATGGTTTTTGAGTTTTTTCAAAGACTTTTTCTATATCTATTGATATGATCATACAGTTTTTCTTCTCTAGTCTGTTGATAAGTTGGATTATATTGATTGATTTTAAAATTCTGAAAAAACTTGCATTTGTGAGATAAAGCCCCCTTGGTCTTGATGTATTATTTGCTTTACATATTGCTGGATATAAATTTGCTAATATTTTGTTGAGGTTTTTGTGTGTATATTCATTAGACATATTGATCTATAGTTTTCTTTTTCTCTAATGTCTTTGTCTCTTCTTGGTAGTGGGGTAATGCTGACTTCTCTCCTTTTATATTTTCTGTAAGAGTTTGTGTAGAGTTAGTATTTTTTTTTCATAAATATTTTAGTAGAATTCACTGGGGAAGCCATCTGAGACTGCAATTTTCTTTAAGGTCTTGAGCCTTAAATTTATTTTTAAACTGGATGTAATAGTATTCAGATTACCTATTTTTTTTCTTGAAAAAACCTGTCACTTGTCTTTCCATTTTCTTAACATTGCCCTTCAAAGAACAAAAGATTTTATACTACTTATATTACTTAGTATAATAGACAATAACAAGCAGTTGTAAGTTCTTGAGCAGTGTGGAACAGTGAAACAATAATGTTTTAGGAAGATGAGTAGAATTCAAACAGGATCAAAGAAGACTGCAGTTAAAGAGACTCTAGTAGATGCGAGTAAAGGCAGAGGTGGTAGCAGTGAAAATGAAGAGGAAAGTGAATACTTGGATGTCATTTTAAAGGAGGAATTGACAGAACTTAGTGATGTCTGGCAGTAGGTAAAGATGGAGAAGGGCACTAAAAAAATGAACCCACAATTCTGTCTGAAGAGATGCTAAGAATGTCAATAATGCTGACTGAGGTGACTTGAAGGAAAGGGTAGCCATTTTAGAGGTCACTTTTCATCTTGAGATATATTAAGTGTGAAATGAACTGCTATGGAAAATGTTGGCAAAAATAGTATGAGACGGTGTGATTGTAGAAGAGATTCCTTAATTAGTCAGACTACGTACCTTTGAAGGAATGAAGAGTCAGAATGGTTATCATAAAAAAACAGGATGCTCAGTTATACTAAAATTTCTGATGAATTATTTGGGGGTTATAAGTTTGTCCCAAATATTGCATTGAACATACTTATATTAAAAAGTTATCCATTGTTTCTGTTAAATTCAAGTTTTATTGGGGATCTTATATTTTTATTGCTAAGTCTGGCAATCCTAAGATCTGAGAACATTGATTTCATTGTGGACATTGGCCCCATGGGCCTCAAAGTAGAAAGAGTATAAAAATAGAGGATCATGTGGGGCACCTGGGTGGCTCAGTGGGTTAAAGCCTCTGCCTTCAGCTCAGGCCCTGATCCCAGAGTCCTGGGATCGAGCCTCACACTGGGCTCTCTGCTCAGCAGGGAGCCTGCTTCCTCCTCTCTCTCTGCCTGCCTCTCTGCCTACTTGTGATCTCTGTCAAATAAATAAATAAAATCTTTTAAAAAAAATTAAAAAAAAAAAATAGAGGATCATGAGGTGCCCGGCTGGCTCGGTTGGGAGAGCATCCTACACTTGATCAGATCAAGTCATGTGTTTGAGCCCCATGTTAGGTATAGAGATTAGTTTAAAAAAAATTAAAAGTAAAAAAAATAAAAATAAAAATAGAAGATCACAGAACCTTTAGAGGAATCTAAAGATTCTAAATAGTGTAGGTTGAGGACCAGGGTATTGCTGATTACAGAGAATTCATATTAGCCAAATAATATATGCTTATTTTCAAATTTTAGACTGTAAATATAAATGTTAACCAAACATAAGTTTTGCTTTCGGTAATACTAAAAATCATTTATAGCCAAGGGAACGGACACATTAAACACGATGTTAAACTATATTTCAAAAAAATTTAAATGTAATTTCTTTAAAAAATATCAAATCATACTGATAATCTTATCAAAAAAGGTAATTTGTAAAAAAAAAAAAAAAAAAAAAAAAGAGGGAAATACCATAAAATTGGCCTTAAAGGCTTTACAGGAATTTGTTTTGGGACACCTGAGGGGCCCAGTTGGTTAAGTGTCCAACTCTGGATTTCCACTCAGGGTCATGAGATGGAGGCCCGCACTGGGCACAGAAACTGCTTAAGATTCCTTCTCTCTCCTCCTGCCCCTACCCCTACCCCGTGCATGCACATGCATGCACACACACTTTCTCTCTCTCTCAAAAAAATGAAGGAATTTGTTTCATGGGATAAATAATATTGTAGGCTACAACTACAACTACAATCACTCTCCAAGCAAGTGCTATTATTCCCTTTTCCAATGAAGAAACTGAGGCTAAGATGGTTTTAGTCACTACTTAAGGTAACATAGTATGGTGGCTTTATGCTGTGTCCACTTAGCTAAGCTGGAATTCCCCAAACTTCCTGACTTGTATGGTTCACATTTAAAGTTGGCCACAAGAGAAATCTGTGCAAGATCTGGAATGTGGAAGTGAAGCGGCAGCCATCAACCCTCAAAGCCTGCTGTTGCTGATCTCCCGGCTCATCCTATTCGCTTGAGTCAGGAGCTCCCTTAGCTCCTACCAATCTCCTCCTTCAGTTGCTCTTAGTTCTGGGGCAGATGAGATGACACGAGAGACGATATAAAGCCAACATGCTGTGTTGCCACAAGTAGGTGTGCTTGCTTCCCATCACTTCCCATCCAGCTGTCCTTAGCCATAGCTCTGCTGTCTGTGGTGACTGCAAGCCCACCACAGAGCCTTTATAGACCCGTTCAGGCTCCCAGGATAGTGACTTTCTCTGATCCTCTACCTATTCCCCCTTTATAATCTTTACTATCACGTTTTCTCCCACAATTGTGTAAGTTCCAGTCTCTATAATGCATTACATTACACCTTAACTGGTTCTGCTTCCCTGATAGAACTATTAAGTGATAATATATAAGAAACGAATTGCTAGGTATCTTCTCAAGTCTGTCTATCTGGCTCCTAGGCACCTATTAGTCTTCTCATTTTGAAAAACAACAACAACAACAACAAATAAGACTTTTATTTGGATGACACTCATTATCAAGTGTGGCTTATTATAGAGGGTGTGATTGCTTAGTTGTTATTTTGCTGAAATTGATAGGTTTCATAGCAATTTGTATCTCTTTCATGTTTCCTAATGCATTCTATTTTGAATTACAGTCATTGTTTATATGTACTCTCTAGTACTGAATGCTAAATTTCTTTAAGTCCAAAAGCCCTATTTATTCTCTAATACCTTCTGCCACGGTATTTTGCAGACAGTAGGTACTCAATAAATGTTTGTTACTTTCAATGTGTGTGGCTTAGTTCCTCAAAAATATGCAAAACAATCCCACATTGGCATATAAATCTACACTTGGGGACCATAGGTATATGTTATAATACATGAAAGGGATGTTGTGGTTAAATGGGAGATGCATAGAAAAATTAACTATTTTATTCTATTTTATTTTTAAAGATTTTATTTTTAGATAATATCTACACTCAGTGTGGGGCTTGAGCTCATAACCTTGAGATCAAGAGTCGCACACTCCTCCAACTGAACCAGCCAGGCACCTCTAAAAAGATGAACAATTTTATTTTATTTTATTTTAAAGATGTTATTTATTTATTTGACAGAGAGATACACAGTGAGAGAGGGAACACAAGCAAGGGGAATGGGAGAGGGAGAAGCAGTCTTCCTGCTGAGTAGAGAGCCCCATGTGGGGCTCAATCCCAGGACCCTGGGATCACGACCTGAGCCGAAGGCAGACGCCTAACAACTGAGCCACCCAGGCTCCCCAAGATGAACAATTTTAAATAGAAATTGGACTGTTGTTCAAAGAGTTGGAATATTCGTGGTACAAGTTGAGGCTGAGCTTCAGAATGAAAGGCAGAATCTTGTCTTCCCTGGAACATTGTGGGCTCATGGTAGAGAATTTTGTTACACACACTACTGAAAAGATACCGTCTCCTCGCAGATAGCCAGTGTGTCTACCGTCTCTCTTAGTCCTTAGAATCATATGTTACCTGATCAGTAAAAGACTTTTGGAAAGGACAATAAGCTGCTCTCAAAATCTCAGGGAAGATCAGAGAGTGAGGCTTCTGAGCAGTGAAACCAGTCCTCTGGGAAAAAAGAAATGTTTCTTAATTTCTGTACTACTTACAAGTAATGGTTATATACATAACACACTTTTAAATTTAATCTCTATCATTAACATTTTTCCATAACTTAAGCTCTAGACAGTCAACAAAACAATAAATCAAGCCCACTTTGTGGTGTTTGCCAATTTCCATGGTGTAAATATTCCCATCATGGCTGATTTCAAGCTCCTCATATGATGTCATTGAATGTGGAATTGGGAAGAGATGTATCATACAGATACAATAGATGTAAATGACCTTAAGTCCATAGATAACAGTAAAAGGTAGAAAAATAATTAATTAGTAATGAGTTTTGAGTACTTACTTTTGGTTTGTAAATAATTTATTTAGTTACAGGTTTACATAATTTAATATTTAGTATTACATTTAATGGTTGATGACTGGCTCACAAAATCCTGGCAACTTAGCAGTCACATTTTACAAGCTGGAACAATGGGCTCTAGCATACCATTGCTTTGGGACTACCCAGCCAGGAAACAGCACCCCAAATCATCCACAGCACTGCTCCATGGAAGATAACACTGCTCATGGAATAGCTGATAGCAGGCAGTCCAGCCGGACACAGGACCTGTCAGGAGATGGGCCAGGAATGTTCTGTAGAACTACTCCCCTTGTTGTTTCAGGAAGTGGCTGCAGTTGACATCCGTCACCATGACACTTGTGTCTCTGTGTTGCTGACTCCCAAGACTTTGAATTGGTAGATGAATCTGATTGCTAGCTCTCACGTAGTTGTAAAGGACATGAAAAAAAGAACTATGATATTTCACATTTTCAGCTTACTTGGTAGCAGACTCTGCTTCATGAAATGAGGGGTTCTACAAATACAGAAAAAGAATTCAGGTACTGGTTGCAAAAAGAATGACAAGCTTCTACTTAACTCTACATTTTACCCCTTTGACTGCCTAATAACAGCACACTATCTTCTTCCCATACTCAAAACTTCCCAAAGTAGAAGGAAGCAAGGATGAGGGAGAGACAGGAGAAGAGTATTAGAAGAAAAGAAAGGATTCTAATTAACATGGTGAGCAAGTCCCAGGACTGTGGAAAATGTGTTCACCTTCTTTGCCAGAACAGTCAACCCAGTCTCATTAGTCACTGCTTCTAGCTGCAAGTCAGAATCCCAGGAAGATGTGCATCCATTTTCTAGTTTCATCATCATCCTATCTCAATGTTCTGTATCCATGGACTAAGTTGTAAAGTTGATCACTAGATTAATTTACAGTCTATATAAAATAATGGAGACCTCGAGAGAAAATGGAATTTAGTTAAAAATGTGTAGACACATACCTGACTTAAGAAAGAAGAAACTAATCTTAGTCCATATCATGAATCACCAGGCAAGGGTGGATGTTGTGCTTTTCCTCCTCTATGTTCCATATTCCCTTTGCCTTCAGCTGGTTTAAGTTCTTAACCCAAAGGAATTCAAACCGATGGTCCTGAAAGATCAGAGCTCTTAATGGTCCTCTTAATGGTCTTTGGGTTTTTATCATTTTCACCACTGTTCAAGTAGTATTAGGAGGTGTTCTGCTATATCTTCAAGAGTCAGTGCATTCTCTTCCTTTATGCTTTATCTCAAGGCAAACTTATTTTGCCTTTGTAGTCAGAAGGATTCACCCCATAAAACAGTGTAATATTTTGTTTTTGAACTGTTATCTAGTGGCATGAGAAGCCTAAGTTGGCCATGTGACACTCTCAGCTTATAATTCAAGGGAATCTATGGTTTACCTCTAATGGAAACATTCTTTCCTTGGGTATTAAGACCTCTGTGCCAGAGTCCAGTGTCACTGGGATAGTAAGCAAACATTTTGAAGATGGATTAGGGGTAATAGTAAAAGATTCCACTCTTACTTCCTCCTCTTGGTTCCCAAATCCACCTATTCTAACTGTGGGAGAATTGGATGTTGGTTAAAAACGTTTGTTACATCCCAGAGGCACCTGGGTGGCTCAGTCATTAAGCATTCCTTCGGCTCAGGTCATGATCCCAGGGTCCTGGGATTGACACTCCCCCACCCCCCGCCCTGCCATTGGGCTCCCTGCTCTGTGGGAAGACTGCTTCTCCCTCTCCCACTCCCCTTGCTTGTGGTCCCTCTCTCAGTGTCTCTCTCTGTTAAATAAATAAATAAAATCTTTTAAAAAAATCCCTGCTCTAATGGAGCTTATGTTTTAAAAGAAGCAGATGATAAACTAACTGACTGACCAATAAAGTATACTAGAAGGCAAGTTAAGGAGGAGGGTTAAGGACTTCTATATGGAAGGGTGTTTGCATTTTTCATAGGGTGGTCAGGGATGGATGGCCTTAATTTGAACTAAGACTGAAGGAAGCAATGTTCTATGTATGATGAGTTCATACAGATACAATCATGTTCTATGAAACTCATCGTGTTCTATGAACCACAATTTCATTCAGGAATTAGAGTTAGTTCTGAGCAAGTTTTCAATGATCTTCCAAACATCTTTGCAGTATATGCTTATGTTGATCAATGACTTGCAAGTAGTCCAGGAAGAAGATACACAGTAAGGACATGTGCGATTGTTACCGGTTCTTCCTCCAAGGAGCCCTGCCTCTCTTTCAGTGCAGGCACTCTGGGTCACGGAACTGACTCAGACTCAGGAGTCAGACGAGTGGCCTGAATCGCCATCACCAAAGCTCACAGCAAATCTCTGTTGACCAGATAAAACTTTTGGTTATTTAGATCCCCAAGGAGGCCTTTAATTTGATGGGCCGACTGTATACTCTAGTTCTAGGGATCCAAAACTCAAATAGCTGCTAACAAATGTTCCTGTAGGGCTCGTTCTGTTTATCGCTCCTATTCTGCTGCCACGTACACCTTCCCAGGTGGTACTACACTGGGGCCTTGCTATTGCCTTTATGAGTTCTTTGGGGACTTAAAGCAAAAGCACAGTTCAATCAATATATCCCCCAGTTACACAGAACAGCCAGTACAATGTTAATTCATTTGTTTTGCAACATCGGCACTACTCTCACCAAGGGTTTTCCTCGGGAGCCCCTCAAGGGACACAGTTAGAAGTTGGAAGAACAGCCTCTGCATGACCAATCCACTCCAACATTTTTATTTCCCTACTAATTTGGATTGCTTTCTTGACATTATTTCAAGGAATTTCACGTATCTCTACTTCATTTAGTCAGATTTCAGGCAAACAATTGGGCAAACCATTAGAAACATTCCAGCTGCTTGAGGCAGTGCACCCAATAAATTCAGTCTGACCAAAAATTGCATCCCATTGGGGCGCCTGGGTGGCTCAGTGGGTTAAGCCGCTGCCTTCGGCTCAGGTCATGATCTCAGGATCCTGGGATGGAGTCCTGCATCGGGCTCTCTGCTCGGCGGGAAGCCTGCTTCCCTTCCTCTCTCTCTGCCTGCCTCTCTGCCTACTTGTGATCTCTCTCTGTCAAATAAATAAATAAAATCTTAAAAAAAAAAAAATTCCATCCCATTGCCTTTGGTCGAACATCCTCAGGATCTATTTCCAAAGTTTAGCAATATCAATTAGCATAATCTTACAACTCTTTTGATGTATAGTTGGTATCTCTTTTATTGGATTCGGTTATTATAGCCTATCACTTTCAGGACATACTAGGATGTATATAATATAATATATGTAATTATATGTGTTCTGTGTGCTAATACATGTATTCCTATACTATGTAGTTATGTATATATGTGTAGTTATTTATGTATATGTGTATATATGTAACTATATAAAGCTATAGCATCTATATATGCATATATAGTAGTTTTCTGTGTATATATAGCAGTTATATATGTATATATAGTGATATGTTTGTATATATAGGGATATTATGTTAATACCATATTAATAAATTAGTTATTAATATAATTGTTAATTATATAATTAATGGTTTGTATACCATATTAACAAGATGTTAAAATTACTATAGTGAAATATGTGTTAATATCACTATATGTACATATATAACTATATACAGTTATATATGTATATGTGTATGTAGTTACATATGTATATATAATGACAGTTACATATATAACCACACAAACATATATATAACTATAGAGATAGATAAATAGACAGACACAATGGGGTGTTTAGAAGGTAAAATATGAAGGAAATATATCTCATCAGGCCAGGTCTTTATAGAATCTTCAGGCAAAGCAAGAACAGTCTTAACAGCATTAGTTGGCAAGGGATACTCAATGGGGATTAGAGGGTTGGTATATTCTGAGTTGTTCTAATCCTTGCTTATATCCATATTCCAATCCTCAGGGTCCTCCACTTTTTCATTCAGTCCCTTAACTTGAACATGAGAACTCTATAAGGCTGGTACTTCCACTGATACTGAAATTAGATAACTCACAAGATCTAAGTTGATGTTTGATTTTCAATAATCTCAGCTTTTATTTTGGGGTCTATCAGCTTTGATACAATAGATAAGAGATTCTTCAAGAAGAATCATAGGAAGTCCCTAGTTTTACCCCTTGATATATGCCAATTGCTTAGGATTTTGAGTTTGGCCATTTTTTTTTTTTCCCTTTAAGTTCTTTAATACCTTTAGAAGGACCTACTCTACCCTCTAGTCTTTAAATTCTTCATACCTTTCATATTGTTTCTTGGGACTGGGGCTTGGGTCTTTCAATGCTTTATATGAATTAGCACTTCATGCCAGATGACCATAGTTAATTGCGCCATGTAATACCAAAGTCCCATCCTTCAACACTGCTTGATTTTTTACTCCATTCAGCCCCAACAAGGCCAGATAACTAATTCCATCTTCCCTATGACTCTAGATACTTTTTTTTTTTGTAGCATAAGCCAAATCTTGTTTTTTTTTTTAATTTTTTATAAACATATAATGTACTTTTATCCCCAGGGGTACAGGTCTGTGAATCACCAGGTTTACACACTTCACAGCACTCACCATAGCACAGACCCTCCCCAATGTCCATAACCCCACCCCTCTCTCCCAAACCCTCTCCCCCCAGCAACCCTCAGTTTGTTTTGTGAGATTAAGAGTCACTCATGGTTTGTCTCCTTCCCAATCCCATCTTCTTTAATTCATTCTTGCCATTTGCGACGACGTGGATGGAACTAGAGGGTATCATGCTTAGCAAAAAAAGTCAATCAGAGAAAGACAACTATCATATAATCTCCCTGAAATGAAGAAGTGAAGAATGACTCTAGATATTTTGTACCCACCCATGGAGCACTGCAGAAACACCAACAATTCAAATATGTCTATCTGTGTTTAAGACCACATTCATATCATGACTCTTCTGTTATGACATTGCACATGCAGACATGTTGCAAGAAATTAAATCATAGGGATAAGTCATTTTATATAATTTTTATTCTTGATATTTCTATTTTGATGCTTTGGAATTAGGAAGACTTGGGTTCCAACCCTAGATCCATAATATACTTGTGATAAAATCTTGGGTAAATTATTCTTTAAGCCTCAGTTTCCTTATCTGTAAAAATGGGCATAATACTCTTTACCTAATTGTTGGGTGATGGTGTCGTGAGAATTAAATAAAATCATCTGTAAAGAACTCAGATAACTCTGAGCTCCTATTTCTTAAGTGAAACCCCATAAGTCTTTGGAAATCACCTCATTTCATCAGAAAGACATTTACAGATGATCATAAAATGCCTCAGCATGTGTCTAATCTCACCCATTATAAAACTGTCACAATTAAAAAGCAACACAAATACTGCATCAAATCTATGGAGAGTCTCAGTGTGGAATTCGGAAACTAGTGAGGCTGCTCCTTGAATGCAAGTACAGTGTCTCATGGACTACTCTATCCCTACACACCACCACACATCCTAGAGAGCATGGCCAAAATCTGGCACACAGCAAATATTCATTGAATAATTACAGCGTTTCTTCTAATCTTATCCCCAAATTCTTGGAAGATTCTTTTCTTTTCCTTTGTAGAAACTGAGAAGCTGGTTCTGAAATTAAGATGGAAATGCAAAGTGTGAAGAATACCCAAGACAATCTTGGAAAACAAGGTTGGAGAACTTTCACTCACAGATACTAGGATGTATATTATAAAGCTATAATAATTAGGCCAATGTGGTATTAGAGCATGGATAAACCATTATTTGGAACATAACATTATGTTATGTTCCAAAAGAAGAGAAAGACAACTAAGAATCTGAGAAAAGATTCATACACATACAAGTTACTTGATTTAAGATAAAAGTGATACTGCAAGCCAGTAAAGAAAGGACTGGCAGGGTCAGTAGGATGTCTATATGGAAGAAAAAAAGATCTTAAACCTTACCTCACATCTTACACAAAAATAAGTTTCAGATAGACTCAAGTAGTTGTGAAAGGTAAAAATGATAGAGCTTTTAGAAGAAAGTGCAGGAGAAATATTTATGACATCAGAGTAGGCAAAGATGGTTTAAGCACAATACAAATAAGGCTTTCCACAAAAGAAAAAAATGATAAATTGCACTATATTAAAATTAAGAAGCCTGTTCTTCAAAAGGAGAAAAAGTTCATTCTTAAGAGAATGAAAAAGCAAACTATAGAGTAGAAAAAATATATAACAATACATCTATGGACAAAAGACTTACCCAAATATGTAAAAACTTCTCCAAATCAAGAAAAGGACAGAATACCAATAGGAAAATGGACAAAATATTTGAACAAACTTTCACAAAAGATGAAGTAAAATGGCCAATAAGCCTATGAAAAGATGTTCAACTTCTTTAAACAATAGGGAAATGCAAATTAAAACCAAACATTTAAAGAAGAATTAATTACAATTATTTTCAAACTCTTCTGAAAAATGGAAGAGGAAACACAAGCTCATACAATTAGGTCAGTATTGTTCTGATACTCAAGCCAGAGATACCATACAAAAAAGAAAACTAGAGGCCAATATTCCTTATAAATATAAGTTCAAAAATCCTCAACAAAATACTAGTAAATCAAATCCAACAATATGTTAAAATAATTATATCCAATAACAATGTGGGAAATATCCCAGAAATACAAGGCTGATTGAATATAAGAAAATCAATATCACATGCCATATTAATAGCATGCAGGTAAAAACTACATGATCATTTCAATTGATACAGAAAGGTCATTTGACAAAATCTAAAGATACCTTCATGATAAAAAATACTCAGAAAACTAGGAATAAAAGGGAATGTCTTCAACATGATCAAGGGCATCTGTGAAGAACCACTCCTAGCACATTCAGTGCTGGAAGACTGAAAACATTCCCCCTAAGAGCTAACAGACAAGGATGTCTATTTTAACCACTATATTCAATAATGTGCTAAAAGTTCTAGCCAGAGTGAGAGGAGAAGAAAAAAAAATTATAGGCATCCAAATTGGAAAGGAAGAAGTGAAACTATCTCTATTCGCCTACATGTGAAAAATCTCCAAGACTCTTCCAAAAAGAGAAAAGGAAAAAAAAAAAAAACCCTGCTAGAGCAAATAAATTTCAGGAAATATTCAAAGTGCAAGATAACAAACATATTCTCTCTCCATCACACACACATGCGTGCACACACACACACACACACAGTTGCATTTCTATATACCAGCAATGAGCAATTTGATGAGGAGATTAAGAAAATAATTCCATTTTCAAGATCATCCTAAAAAATAAAGTGTCTGGAATAAATTTAATCAAACTGGTGGAAGAATCATACACTGGAAATATTGTTTTAAAATGTTAAAGAAGATCTGAATAAGTGGAAAGACATCCTGTGCTCATTGAAGGGAAGTGTTAATACTGTTAAGATGGTAGTACTACTCAGTGATCTATCGATTCAGTGAAATCTGTCAACATCCTAATGACAATTTTTGAGGAAATGGAGAAATCAATTCTCAAATTCATATGGAATTACAAGGGACCCTTAACAGCCAGAAAACACTGAAAAAGAACAAAGTTGAAGGACTCAGACATCCCAGTTTCATAACTCAACTACAAACCTACAGTAACCAAAACAGTGTGGAAGAACAGATACATAGACCAATGTAATAGAATTGAGATTCCAGAAATAAATCCATACATCTGTGGTCAGTTGGTTTTCAACAAGGATAGAAAGACCATTCAATGGGAGAAAGGACATTCTCATCCCAACAGATAGTGCTGGCATAACCAGATACAAAAAAATGAAATTGTTCTCTACTTCGCATTATATATAAAATTAATTTAAAATGGATCCATAATCTACATATAAGAGCTAAAATCACACAGGTCTTAGAAAACATAAAAGTATATCTTAATAGCCTTAGATTTAACAATGGATTCTTAGATATGGCATGAAAAGCACAAGCAACAGCAACAAAAATAAATGAATTGGACTGGATGAAAACTAAAAATTTTGTTTTAATGTTTGAGGACATTATAAAGAAGGTGAAAAGATAATCTATAAAATGTGAGAAACTATTCACAAATAATATATCTGATAAGGGTTTAGTATCCAGAATATATTAAGAACACTCACAACTCAACAGGAAAAAGACAAACGTCCAATTAACATTAATATGGGCAAATGACTTAAACAGATTTATCTCCAAAGAAGATATGTAAATGGCCAAGGACCACATGAGAGGATGCTTAACGTCACTAGTCATTAGGGAAACGTAAATCAAAACCAGAATAAGGTACCACTTCATACCCAATAGGATGGCTGTGGCTCTAGTCATAATTCTTTTTAAAATCTGGAAAATAGGGACTCCTGGGTGGCTCAGCCAGTTAAGCATCTGCCTGACCTTTGGCTCAGGTCCTGATCCTAGAGTTCTAAAATGGAGTCCTGCATCAGGCTCCTTGCTCAGCTGGGAGCCTGCTTCTCCCTCTGCCTGCCACTCCCCCTCTCTGTGCTCTTGCGTTCTCTCTCTTTGATAAATAAATCAATGAAATCTGTAAAAAAATAAAATAAAATCTGGAAAATATTAAGCATTATTTTTCTGCTGAGGATGTGGAGGAACTGGAGCCCTTATACACTGCAGGCAGGAATCTAAAATGGTTGGGCTGCTGTTGGGAAACTCTGGCAATTTCCTGAGAAGTTAAATAGAATTACCATGTGACCCAGGAATTCCACCCCTCAGAGATATATATGTCATATAATCCCCAAAAGAGGGGGGATTCAACCAGATATATGTACACACATATATATAGCAGTACAATTCAATTCACCCTACCCAAAAGGTAGAAACAACCCAAATGTTCATCAATGGATGCAGCGATAAACAATTGTAGTATATGTGTACGGGGAATTACTCAACTATGAAAAGATTTAAGTACTGATACAATGTAAATGAACCTGGAAAACATATGATTCCATTTATATGAAATATCCTGAATAAGTGAATCCATAGAGAGAATGCAGACTGGTGGCTGCGTGGGTAGGTGGGGAGGACTCAGGGAATAGGGGGGGGATGCTTAGTGGGTACAGTTTCCTTTTGGGGCCATTCGAGAGCAAGACAGACGTGGGCGCACAACATTGTGAACGTCTACCTGTTACTGAATTATTCACTTTTAAAATGTTAATTTCATGTTATGTGAATTTCACCTCAATAAAACAAATGTTTAAAAAGTACACTTTGGAATATCCACCAGAAAAGCAAAACTGAAAAAACAAAAAAGACAAATTCTAAATTTTGGCAGGGATGTGGAGCAACAGGAATTCTCATACACAGATGGGTGGGTGTGTAAATTGAGAAAACTTGAGAAAACTGGCAATGTCTCCTAGAGTAGCATACACATACCCTATGACCTAGCAAATCTTCTCCTCAACATATGCCCCAAATGAATGCATTCCTACATATTTATTTAAAAAGAGGTGTACTCAAATATTCACTGGAATACTATTTGTCATAGCCTAAATCTAGAAACTAGCCAAATGCCTGTCGACAGTAGTATAGATAAATGAGTTACTATATAGCAATGAGAAAGAACAGCCTAAAACTACCTGCAACAATGTGAGTGAATTTCATGAACATAATATCGAGTAAAAGAAGTTGACACAAAAGAGCACATGTTGTATGATTCCATTTATACAAAGTTCAAATTTGTCCCAGTAGCTGTTGCTGTTGATGAGAGAGTGACTGGAAACAGTGGTGCCTTCTGGGCGTGCTGAGGATATTTTGTTTCTTCTTCTGTTGCTGTTTTCATTGGTGTGTTCCGCTTAGGAGAGTTCATGAACTATTCTATTATCGTATGTATTCTTTCCTGTTTATGTTAATATTCCTCAACAAAAAATAAAAAAATATTTCTATGGAGGAGTTTTGAATGATCGGGGAGAATTGTCTCTAAGGCCTTGGAGAGCGGGCAGAGGAATCCAGACTTCTTACCTCCAAAAAAACTTAGGAATCCAGGGCAATTTGAATCGTGTAGCAGGAATCCTGTGCTCTACCTTCTTTTGGAGTTGTGACAGCCATGAGACTTCTACTCAGAATCTGGATTTGTATTTTGCAAGAAAAGTGCCATTTCATTTGTTTATATTAGGAATAGGGAATTGTAGCAGGAAAGGACCTTTGAGATAGTCTAGTCCAATTCCCTAGTTTTATTAGGTAGGGGGGGGGGAGCACAGAGAAGTTATGTAATATAAGCCACATGTTTCCTTCTCTGTTCATATGAGTGATCTTAAGGGATTCTGAATCTCCCCTCCTCCCACTTCTGATTCAAATCACGTAATTTTCTGATCTGAAGCTTTGAAATCATATTTTTTAAAAGAAAGACTTTAAACACTAATAGCCTCTGAGTGGTCTTCAAAACAAAGTAGAGTGAATCTCAGGCATTTTTGAGATTTAACAAATGATTAAATTAGGAAATTCAATTTCATTGATTTGTTATGATGTATTTCCTTGAGAATTATACATGACACTGAAATAAGAACTAAATGCACTACAGGATTGTAATAACAGATGAGAAGCTAATGAGCTAATTCTGTAAAATACTCCAATACACATCTCTTTAAAAGAAGTTTTAATAATCACGAAATTTTCTGGAGAAGTTGAAACATTTTCTGCTCACAAAATACCACCAAACCATTTTCTGCAAATGTCCAAGTTATTTTTACCTTTCTATTTAAGATAATAAACCTGAGATTTTGTCAAAATCTGTCCATTCTCTTGAATTCCAGTCCATTTATATTAAACAAGGCATGAATTGACAAGCTCTTAACCATAAGCTTGAGACAGACAGTCATTTTGATCTTCTCAGTTGGAATTCCTGTTCTCAACACCTATACTTGATGCACATACATAGTCCCTTGGCTGTCATCCCCATGCCCATCTGTTGGCATGGCGTGTGGCCCATCACAAGCTTGGACTCCCGCCCTAGTGGGTAGGTGTCAGGGGATAACAGTTTACACGAGCAGCCTGTACCACATTGTAAATGTATTGTCTGCCCAACGTCTAGACATAGTGTCCACTAGACTTGGCGGCTGAGTGCCTCTCCCTTTGTTAGACTACATTTTTCATCATCCGTTTCTGACAGATGAGATGGGGAACACAACAGTGGAAGTGGAAGAGAAGAGGCTGAGGGAAGTGAGCTTCCTAGTTTTTAAGGCTTTAAAACTTGCAGGTTAATTTTACTGGGGCAGCTACCTTGGCAAGCCATGAAAATCATCATTGGAAGTGTCACCTAAGTGGTAGCCAATAGGAGGAAATATCTCCACTCGTTTGGTGAGATCAGCTACAGGAGACAACTGACCCACAAAACACTATGTATTTGCCCCCCCCCCCCCTTTTCAGGTGTATTTGTTTATTTGACAGAGAGAGCATACAAGCATGCATGAGCAGGGAAGTGGGTGCAAAGGGAGAGGGAACGAGAATCTTAAGCTGACTCTGTGTTGAGTGCCCAGCCTGATGTGGGGCTCAATTCCACAACCCTGAGATCACAACCTGAGATTAGGACCTAAACTAAACCCAATCAGCTGCTGACTGACTGGCTGAGCCGCCCAGGTGCCCCTATGCTTGTTTCTTCAAATTACCCAAAAGGTTTCTTTTGTTTTCCTTTTTCCCTGGAAGTTTTTATTTGTGATGCCTGTTCATATCAGGCAAGAAAAAAAGAGGCTTTTTTCTAGGTGTTTCCAGGCTTTAGAGAAACACTATTAGTGTGGTTAAAATAGAAAAGATAAAAGTTTATTATATAGTATCTGCTAAATTCTTGTTGTTCAAGAAAGCTGTTATTCACAGCTCAGTTAGAAACATGGTTATTTTCAGGGGCACCTGGTTGGCTTAGCTGTTACGCGTCTGCCTTCGGCTCGGGTCATGATTCCAGGGTCCTGGGATCAAGCCCCACATCAGGCTCTCTGCTTGGTAGAAATCCTTCTTTCTCCTTCTCCCAGTCCCCCTGCTTGTGTTCTGTCGCTATGTCTCTCTGTCAAATAAATAAATAAAATCTTAAAAAAAAAAAAAGGTTACTTTCAAGTCTTAAATACAAATATCAGGGGTGCCTGGGTGGCTCAGTGGGTTAAAGCCTCGGCCTTCAGCTCAGGTCATGATCCCAGGGTCAGGGGATCAAGCCCCGCCTCGGGCTCTCTGCTCAGCGGGGAGCCTGCTTCCCTTCTTCTCTCTCTGCCTGCCTCTCTGCCTACTTGTGATTACTGTTTGTCAAATAAATAAATAAATAAATATTTAAAACATTATACTATTTCTTATATTTAATTATTCCTAGAAAATGTTTGGAGTATGCAATGAAATGTTAAAGCATAAGGTTTTAAACTCCTGTGTAACACAATTTGAAGTTAAATCTCTCTGACTCTTCAAATACAGGAAAAAGGGAGCTCGAATCACATATGCAGAAGGGAACACAGGATCTTATAAGATCTGATGATTTCTTCTTTAGTTCAAAAGAAAGTGACTTATAAGTCATGAAACCCAAGCATTAATCTTGCAGAACTCCTGAGAAACGAATAGTAAATATGAATACTGAAAGAAATCATGGGCCCATTACAATAGTTTTTGGGCCTTAGAAAAATACTCAGTTTGTATGAAAGTTAGCAAGATTTGGGGGCTTGTTTGTTTGCTGTTAGAAGATGTGAATTATCTATTTTTTAAGATTTATTTTATTTTTATTTATTTATTTATTTGACAGACAGAGATCACAAGCAGGCAGAGAGGCAGGCAGAGAGAGAGGCGGAAGCAGGCTCGCTGCTGAGCAGAGAGCCCGATGTGGGACTCGATCACAGTGCCCTGAGATCATGACCTGAGCTGAAGGCAGAGGCTTAACCCATTGAGCCACCCATGCGCCCCTTTACTTATTTATTTTAGAGAGAGAGAGAGAGCATGAGTGGAAAGAGCATGAGTGGGAAGTGCAGAGGGAGAATGAGAGGGAGTGAGAACCTCAAATAGACTGCATGCTGAGCACAGAGCCCCACCTGGGGCTCAATCCTGTGACCTTGAAATACGGACCTGAGCTGAAGCCAAGATTTGGATGCTTAACCAACTGTGCCACCCAGGCACCCCTGTGAATTATCTTTTCTATGGCAAGTCTGTAGTGAGAGCAAAAAAATAAATATATATATACTTTTACCTTAAGTGATTAGTAAACATGTATTAAACACCTATTTTATACCACATACATGCTGAATATACAAGGAATACAAAATCCACTCTTTAAATTCAGTGTTTATCAATAGAAGATTGTGGTTAAAAAAAAAAAAAATCCCTGAATTCAGTATCGGAAGAATCAGTTTTCTAGTCCTGGATACACCAATTGCCAGCTATGAGATCTCAAACAATTCACTTTTTCTCTTTGAATTTCACTTTCCTTATTTGCAAAATGAAAATAATGATGTTTGCCTTGTTTTTCTTTTATTATTTTTTAAATTTCAATTTTAGTAGTTAATATACAGGGCCATATTGGTTTCTGGAGTAGAATTCAGTGATTCATTGCTTATACAACACCCAGTGCTCATCACAAGTGCCCTCTTTAATCCCCATCCCCCGTCTGGCCCATTCCCCGCCCTCCTCCCTCCATCAATCCTCGGTTTGTTCTCTATTCTTAAGAGTCTCTTATGGTGTGTTTCCCTCTTTTTTTTCCTGCCCTGTTTCTTTTTAATGTGATCATGATTATAAACAAGCAAGCTATATAAAAGCTCTTTGAAAATCACAAAACTTGGTAAAAAGAGGAGGCATTATTGATCCCTAGAAAAATCATCATCACCCATTTCTAGAAAATTCTTTACTTTGTTATTTGACAAAAACAATGTTTTGTTAACTTTTCAGTTAAGTGTTGGGTTTAACATTTAAACTTAAATTTAGAAGACCTTGAACACTAGATTAGAAGTTTGGATTTTATCATGGAAGTCATAGTAGTTATCCTTGGATTTTCAGTTGCAGACTGACATGCTATAACTTGCCTATATGATCATATTCATATTGCTTTCCACACTTAAAAAACTTAGGTGGTTTTAGCTTATTCAGAATATTCTTATTTCATTATGAGTTTTGCAGTACTATCATCATCATTGTCATCTAACTATGCTGTACATATATTTACTCATTTAATCGTCCCAACAACCCCATAGATAATTACTATTATGAGTATTATTCCTATTTTATGAGGATAGTAGGCACAGAGAAGTTAAGTACTTTTCCCAGGTTACACAGCTGATAAATAAAGGTACTGGGATTTGAACACAGGCAATATAGCTTCAGTCTGTGCTCTCCAACAAATATTCAACAAGTATTTATTGAATGCCTGCAATATGACAGACCCTGTTAGATAGTCACGGTCACAAAGAAGGAAAAGTATGATGGCTTCTTTTAAGGGGGTCTATCCTTCATGAAAGCATACTTGTTAATTATGCTTTTGCCTTAGTCATAAATACTCACTATTTACTTATTTATTCATTCAACTTATATCTATTGATCACTTACCATGGGATAGGCATGGCTTTAGATGAAGAAACAAAATTCCCTGGCATGATAGAACTGGCTTTCTAGTGAGAGGAGACAGAAAATGAGTAAAATATGCATCAGAAGATAATAAGTGCTATGAAGAAAAATAAAGAAGAGGAGTGCCTGGGTGACTCAGTGGATTTAAAACCTCTGCCTTCAGCTCAGGTCATGATCCCAGAGTCCTGGGATCAAGCCCCACATCAGGCTCTCTGCTCAGCAGCAAGCCTCCTTCCCCATCTCTCTCTGCCTGCCTCTGCCTACTTGTTATTATCTCTGTCTGTCAAATAAATAAAATCTTTAAAAAAAAAAAAGAAAGATAAAGAAAGAAGAGAGAAGAGATAGAGGGCTTGGAGGGGGAAGTAGAAGTTGCACTTTTAAAGTTGTGGGTTTTTTGTTTGTTTATTTTTGGTTTTAGGGTTTTTTTTTTTTTGTTTTTTTTTGACAGACAGAGATCACAGGTAGGCAGAGAGGCAGGCAGAGAGAGAAGGGGAAACAGGCTCCCTGCCGAACAGAGAGCCTGATGCAGGGCTCAATCCCAGGACCCTGAGATCGTGACCCGAGCTGAAGACAGAGGCTTAACCCACTGAGCCAGCCAGGCACCTCAAAGTTGCACTTTTAAATGGGCAGGCCGACTAGAGACTCACTGACAAGATGACTTAGAATCTAGACCTGAACATTTCTATGAAGCTATCTGGAGAAAGACCACTGGTAGAGGACCAACCCCTGCAAAGATCTTGAGGAGAGAGTGTGCCTAGAGGGATGGCAAGGAAGCGGCCCGTTGTTAGGAATGAGGTGGGGCACCTAAGGCAGCTATGAAGACTTTGACCTTGATTCTGCCTGAGAGGGGAAGACATCGGAGGGTTGTGAGCAAAGGAGATTTTAAAAAGGATTATCTGGGTGGCTATAGCCAAAGCAGACCTTAGGTATGGGGGTTGGAGAAGAAGATTGAAGCCGGGAAACCAGTTAGGAGACTATTTTGCAAGAATTTAGGTGAGAGATAATGGCAGCTTGCACTGTGACAGAGGTAGTGAGAGTGGTCAAAGTGTGGAGAGATTAGGAAGGTAGAACCCCTAGGCTTTTCCTCCCAGATTAGATGTGGGCGGTGCATGGAAAAAGATCGAGAAGTCAAGAATGACACCAAGGTTTTTGACCTCAGCAATTTGGAAGGATGGAGTTAATATTTATGGAGAGGGGGGAGACTGTGGGATTGAGTCTATCTTTAGGGGGGAAATCAGAAATTCTGTTCTGGGATTAGGTCTGACATGGCTTTTGGACATCTGTGCGAAGATCTGTAGGTGTGAGGATACGTAAGCCTGGTGTTCAGGGGAGAAGTCGGAGCCAGAGACAGAAAACAGAGTTGTGGGCATGGAGGCGGTTCTTAAAGCTGAGAGATTGCTCAGTATCAGCCCAGGAAAGAGAGAGACATGAGAACTGAGCTCTGGGGTGCACCAACATTCAAGTCACAGGAGACCAGGAGGAGGCGACAAAGAAGACCTCAAAGAGCAGCAGGAGAACATATAGTGGAAAATCACTGGCATCATTTGGAAAAGGCACAAGATCTCATTTTGTTTTGAATTAGATTCACCAGCTTCCCAAGAGCATATTGTACTTGTTTATCAAAAACTTGACAGCAGTGTTTCTTTTTTACAAAAAACCAGCCTGTTTAGTGCTATGTTTGAGGGCTACTAAGTATTTAGAAAATCAGTCGCAGAACTAATTGTCCTTTAGGGATCTCTTTGTAGCCCACTCTAGAAGGTCAAGTGCTTTATTTACTTTTTTTTTTTTTTTAACAATAAACCATTGCTTGAGAGTAGGCAAACTAAATTTCCAGCCCAGTTAATTAAAGTTTGCGTCCTGTTAAGTAAGTACACATAAGGTGAGATGGTTCGATGGTCAGTTTCAGTGAGGAATCAGCTGGTATCTGGGGACACGGAAGGTCTTTAGAGCAGGAATAATGTGAATCGAGGGAAATGTCTGAATTTTATCACAAGAGCTGTCTGTCCTCTTTGTGTTGAGGCTTTCTAGCTAGTAGAGTTCATTACTTGTCACGTAAAGGAGATTAAGGATGTCAACGCTGTAGCTGAATAATAGAAAGTGTGGATCCAAAGTATGGCCAACCCTGAAGTCTGAATTTTAATTTCTAGGGAGCAGGAGAGAAAGACAGCAGAGGAACGAGGAAATGAGGGTTTTAGCATTCAGGGCTGAATTATGAAAGAGGGCTGGTGAACAAAAGGGCAAAGCCAAGAATGGAAAAGGTTGCTGTGAGCTCAGCAAGTACTCTGTGGACTTCTTCAGATTTCCCGCTCTGCTAGATATATTGTTCTTCTCCTATCTCCCCATCTTGCTAACCTCATAACTCACTCATCATACTACCCGGCTTGAGCAACTCCTTTATTTCATTGGCCAGAACATTCCTTGCTAAGGAAGGATTCCAAACCAGTCTGGGCAGCAGGATACACATGTATGCCGCATACTAGCCAGATACCATCTTCCCGCTGCCATGTCTCCACTACCCAGGTAAGCCATACACTGCTATAGGCTCCCGAATCCATTCTCCCCCACTCTCCCCATAATAACTGGTGGTTTTTAGCAGACACAAGACCACTCAGAGTAAACGTTACTTTTCTGAGGCTCTCTTCCCTTTTCTTCTGATGATATATTCATTTTAAGATTCACAAAAAATGGGGCCTCTTTCATGAAGCCCACTCAGATTCATTCACTTGACAGATGACTTTGCCCTTCTGTGAATGCTCATGGGATTTCATCTGCACCACTGTTGTGACATGGATAAAAATGTCAGATGTACATTCTCTAACACGACCACTGTGTGTCAATTCTGGACACATGAATTGGATTTTGTGTTTGCTTCCCATCAAGTATTTTGCAAGTAGGAGGCACACCGTCAATATGATTTTTGTATTAAATTGTGGGATTTAATTGTATTAATTTTGTATTTTTGTATTAATTGTATTAATTTATTTGTATTAATTAATTTATTAATTAATTAAATTATTTGTATGGAATTTAATTGTGTTAATTTTGTATTTTTGTATTTTGTATTAATTTTGTATTAAATTGTGAAATTTCTTATTCCCTTCCAATGGGCTTTGGTCTTCATTCTCCTTGTGTGTTTTTTTTTCTAAACTTTATTCTTTCTGGTGGAATAAAGACAATATAACTGAACTTGAGCAAATGGAACTTAGGAGGTTCTTGCTTTTTTGGTCATTTTTAACATCATCTTTGCCAAGCAAAAGCTCAAAATCATTGTTAACTACTAATACCTTGATTTAAGTCATTGGTCGAAAAAAGTTTCCTCAACACATACTCTCATCACGACTCTTTTGTTCAGGAATCTGCAATAGGTCCCCGTTCCTTTCTGCATCTACTCTGAATTCCCCTGATTTGTTTTTCAGTTGGCTCCTTCCTTCGTTTGGATAACCTGCCCTGGTTAGCCAAATGAATTGCCCCACTTCCAAAGGGAACCTTTGCTCCTATCAGGTTCAACTCCTTACTGCCCATAACACAAACCTGGTGAGCTCCTACCTGCATTGTTCATTCTCTTCCTCCAGCTGAGACCACTTATTGCTCTAATCTCTTGTTGAAATTCTATTCATGTCTTTATGGCCTTCCTTAATGCTCACTGCCTCCTCTTACTTTTACTTAGTCTAACACCACCTATTGACGACTTTCTTTTCTGAACTTCTTTCGTGTTCAGAATGTGCGGTTATTCTTTTTTAATATAATTTCATCTAAAATGATCTCTACTGTTTAAATCTTATATCCTCAGTTAAACTATAAGCTCTTTAAATGCAGGAATAGATATATTTATATTTAATTACAGTTAGTCATATAATCACCAAACAGCCTAGCCCAGGGTTCAGTCCATAATCGATATTCAATAAGTACATATCGATTGGTGGATTGATTGGAGAAATATGTTCTATAACTTTCAGTTGAATACAGAGTAATTTTTATTCTTTTCTAGAAAATGTATTTGCCTAATGTTTCCAGCTATACGTGTAATTTTATTTTTCATATCACTTTGAAATAAACTGAATGTTTATTTACTTATATCACTCCACTTTCAAGTGAGTACCAGGGGTATGTTAGCTCCACAACGAAAATTAAAAGTATACATTGATAATTATCTCTTGAGAATTCAGTTAACATACAAAATTAGCTTGGAGTTAGAAATTGGAGACAACTTGTGAAACTTTTAGTTTTATACTAGAAAAGCCTCGCAATCCACTTGTGTCTGAAATGAGGCCTTTTTCAAATTCCTGATTTTACTGTCAGCATATTATATTGAATAATAATGTACCCTCAAATGATTTGGTACCCTCACATTTTTGAAAATTTAAAACCAAAGAAGTGAAACTGTGAGAAAAGCTATGTGAATATAAATTATAATGTAGAAATAGTATGGGGACAGATGGTCGCACACCTCTGGTGAACAGAGCATAACCTTGTTGAACCGCTGTGTTGTATGCCTGAAACTAATTTAACACCGTGTGTCAACTATACTTAAATATAAAAATTAAAAACTACAATGTAGAGAAATGTATCTTTACTGAGATAAGTTTCTGTCAGGGCCATGTTGGCAAGTACGGAGTATTGACAGAAAGCAATCCATCAGACGCTGCTAAAATGATACTGATTAATAAATATTCCTCAAAAAATACTTCTTTTTTTTTTAAAGATTTTATTTACTTATTTGACAGACAGAGATCACAAATAGGCACAGAGAGAGAGAGAAAGAGAGAGAGAGAGAGAGAGGCAGGCTCACTGCTGAGCAGAGAGCCTGATGTGGGGCTTGATCCCAGGACCCTGAGATCATTACCTGAGCTGAAGGCAGCAGCTTTAACTCACTGAGCCACCCAGGTGTCCCTCAATAAAATACTTCTAAAGGCTCAGAAAGTTTATTATCTTAAGTATGAAAATATTATCTCGAGGGATCTATTTTACATTTCAGATATATTTATAAATACATTTTTAAAAGAATTTTTATTTATTTATTTGAGAGAGGAGAGAGCCCGTGAATGGGGAGGATGAGTGGAGGAGAAAGAAAGAACCAAAAGCAGACTCCACACTGAGGTCAGAGCCTGACACAGGTTTGGATCCCAGGACAGTGAGATCATGACCTGAGCAGAAACCAAGAGTCAGAGGCTTAACCGACTGCACCACCCAGGTGCCCCTAAACACTTTAAATAGAACATCAAAGGTGAAAATGTATTTGTAGTCACAGGAAGAGTAACAACAAACTTGAAAGTCACAAGATATAAATTAATCAGATTTTACTGGCTACTAGACACAAAGTGTTCAGCACATAATTCCTTTTGTTTTTCAACTTGAAACTTCCATAGCTTCTATACAACATATCTGATTAAGTGACAAAAAAGAATATTTTCTGATAGAGTAGACTAGGTCTAAATTCATATTATCACTGTAAAAGAAAATTATTAGAAAAGTGGCAGCCTAGAAAAGTCTTAGTTCAAGTTTGGCCTCTGGAGGTCATTGATCAAGCGGGGAAAGCCATCAACACAGCTTACTGTGTTTTAAGTAGCTGTTCTGGAGTTGTAAATTGTATGTAACATTTACAATGCAGTTGAGAATTTCACTGTTGAAAAAAAATTGTGCTAACATATAACAAATTTTCAGCAATAGGAAGAAGAAAAGAACTGTTCTTTGATTGTAGTGTTCATGGGTCATACTTATCTGTCAGTTAGCATTTGTAGAGACTGGATGAATCAGAGACCTGATTAATTGGAAAAAATTCAGAAGCATGTATAATTTTCACCTTATAATAAGTCAAGGGCAACCATCTTACAGTCCTTTGTAAGACCACACAACCACATTTATGAATAAGATTCATGCCATTTCAGATCAGAATTTTAAGGGTTTTGGCCATGGTCATTAACAAATTTGCATAACAAATTTGCATAACAAATGATTAGTTAGTCTGATAATGCATTGTTAGGTATTAATTTAAAACAATATAGAGGCAGACTAAGTTTCCAAGCTTGAAAATATGTAATACTCCAAATTGATTTAATTAACATATAATGTACTATTTGTTTCAGGAGCCAAATTGATTTAAAATTTGGAAATACCACCATTTAATTTCAATCAGTAGGTCTAAGATGTATATGTCTCTTAAAGCAAAGTGTATATTTCCCTTAAAGCAACTGATTTAAAAGACTCTAAAAATGATGCATTGTGTTGTAGAAGGTAATGGCACATCTTTTCTCAAATTGATCTTAAGTATGTATTTCTCAGCATATCCTTGAAGAGTCTCTGGCATGATACTACAGTGATTTCTGAAATTAGTCAGGATAAAGGGAAATATTGAAGACACACAATTGTTTTCAGGATTGATACTTCCCAGTATTTTTTAGTGTTCTTTGTTTATTTGAGGGCTTTTAAAATTTGGAACCAGTTATAGCTTGGACCTGTGCTTGACTGTATTTTGGCAAGAATGTGTTATTTGCTAAGAAATTCATTAGCAATTTAATGTTATTGTTATTTAAGGATATTTTAAATTTCACTTCATCTTTCCGACCTTGTCTTCTAATGAAAGTTGTTGGTCGTTGTTGTTTTGTGAGCTGATTGTCATTTGAATCTAATAACCTAATTCATTTGAATAAAGAGAGAAAGCCAGCCTTAACACATGGAAAGTTGGAAGTCAAGACTGAAACCAGGATACCCATATCTTTGTAGTGTATTAGATCAGGAGTAGAGGACGGCCTCCAGATGGCACCCGGTGAGTAATCATCTGGTCCACATGCTTGTGGGTAGCCCCTTGATTTGGCAGAACTTTGTGACTCATTACTAATGACTAGAGTATAGAGAAGTGATGGTGTGTCACTTCCAAAATTAGGTTATGAGAGCCTGTTGCTTTCCTTTTAGGTTACCTGTTTTTGCTCTCTCTTAAATTCCTCGTTCTGAGGAAAGCCAGCTTCCATGTTGTGAGCTGCGTCATGGAGAGGCCCATGAAGTGAACTGAGGGAGGCCTTGGTCAACAGCCAGGGAAAGACTGGGGCCCTCAGTCCAATGTCTCGCAAGGAGTGGAAGCCAGCTAATACCCACACAGGCAAGCTTGGAAGAGGGGCCTTTTGCCCCACTGAAACGGCTGCAGCCCTGGCCAATGGCTTGACCACAGCCTCGTGAAACCACATGATTTCAGCTAAGCAGCCCACAGATTTCTGACATTCAGAAACTGTGAGATAATAAATGTTTGTTGTTTTAGGATGCCCATTTTGGGGATAATTTGTTATGTAGCAATAGAAAGGTAACACAAAATGTAACTTCTGACACTTTAATAAAACCCATTGGATGGAGGCCCAGAAGGACCAGTTTTAAACTACATTCTACTCCGTAACTAGTAGCATTACAGAATATAAAGTAGGAATTCACCAAAACTCAGAGACAGCGTCTTATATTCCTTAATGTGAGATTTCACTTTCCAGAAGTCAGGAAAGAGCCTAAACTCTGGGGTCACCTTGCCTGGATACTGGTTTTTAAGTGTGTAAATCTGGGCAAGTCAGTTTGGACAAGCTTGCCTAAGACCCATTCCTTCATTTTTAAATATATATTATGATAGTACTGCTGTCAGAATTCAGTGAGAGAATTCACTTGAAGGGCCTGGCACCTCATACACACTTAACAATGTGAATTGCTGTTATTATCACCATCAGGTCAGAGTAAAGACAGTGGCAGCATTTATGAAGAATATTTTTTCCTCACAGACCAAAAAAGAGCCACTGGCTCTTTGTAGAATGACTAGGTTCCTATTCTACAGCGAACTCTTGTTAATATTTGTTTCATGTTGCAATTTAACTGCCAGCTCTATTTAGAGGGTAATTTCCATTCTTAAAATGAATATTTTGAATTTTATATTTCTTGTTTAAGCTACAATGAAGTTTTCATAAATTTAAGGTGGGATAAAAATGCGAAGTAGTTTGGTTATCAAATAGGGTGATGACACTTTTTATGTTTTTTTAATGTAAAAAACATAAATATTGATACAATATGAGTTATGTCCATAAGATAATGAGTGATTTTTTTTCAAACACAGTAAAACTATTCATTCAAATGAATTGTTTCCCTCAGAAGGATAACTTTCATTGCTTCAACAAGAGATGTATCTAGCCCCTCCTATGTTCAAGGCACTATTCCAGGTTCTAGGGATGTGAGGAAACATGTAACAGAGTCCATGCCTTCAAAAAATTTATAGTTGGAGGGGTGCCTGGGTGGCTCAGTGGGTTAAGCCTCCACCTTTGGCTCAGGTCATGATCCCGTGGTCCTGGGATGGAGCCCCGCATCAGGTTCTCTGCTCAGCGGGGAGCCTGCTTCCTCCTCTCTCTCTGTCTGCCTCTCTGCTTACTTGTGATCTCTGTCTGTCAAATAAATAAATAAAATCTTAAAAAAAAATTGTAGTTGGAGACTGAAGAGTATGCAGGCAACCTCAGGACAGTTTAAGGGGTACAATGGGGCAAGCACTGGGTGCCATGAGAAAATGGGAGTGAAAGAAAGTTCCTGCTTGAGGTAAAGATTGAGGTAAGTCCTGGAAGGTTAGCCAGAGTCATCAGGCAGGAAGAATGGACAAAGGCAGTGGGTTAGTGTTCCAGGCTGTGCTGGGGCCACGTGGCACATTCAGGAAGCAACATGTAATTCAGTATGGCTGGAGCCTGTCAGGCTACAGGATAGGGAGTGACCAGAGATGAAGCTGGTGAAGGAAGCAAGGCTCCCATCATGGAAAGTCTTGTATACCCTTTTGAGGATTGTAGCCTTGATTGTGGATGCACTGGTGGGCTAAGGGAAGATCTTAAGGAGGAAGGGTTCCCACAGTTACCTACTTATTTGATAATGCTTCTTTACTCAAAACCTTGCAGGACTCCTTTAACTCACCTTCTGCTCATTCTTTTGAATTAGCTCAATGCTGATAATGCTTTTGATAGCAGGTTTGATTTGGGGGGTGAGAGATGGGGTGGGGGATGGGAAACAGAAACCATTTAGGAGAATTGTGCTCTGTAAACAAAGAGGATGATGAAGCAGGTTAATATTATTTGGGGTCAAAAATCTGCTGATAATAAAGCACACATTTATAGACACTTGAGAATTTGCTAATTAGATGGCTACTCATGGTTTTAACTGACTTGGCAGCAAAGGAAGTACCCGGATGGTCTGAAGGACTATTATCTGTCAGCTTGGAAAATGGCTCCTGTAAAGCTTCTGGTCTGGGGCGAAACTCTGCAGGTGGACTGGGGGCTGCGGAACAAACTCTTCCCACTGTCCACACTTCCCTCCACCTCCTGGGTTGTGGTCCCATCTTAAATAATCTCCGATAACATCGCTGGCATTTGGGTACGAGTATCTCACCTTGCTATACGGCCTGTCGGTGTTTAAAACATTTTAATATGCATTTATCTTCCCTAAAGTACCAGTGAAAAATACTTCCAGTTCAATTCTATGATGTGTGTGATTCTTATCACCACAGTGAGATGATTTAAGGCCAATACCAGCATCCATCTTTTGTATTCACCCTAGTCTCAAGTTTATGGCAAGCATATGGAGGAAAGTCTGTATTTTTCCAGGGAACAAAGCAGAGGCTTATGTTAGGACCAATTTAAAATATTTTTTCTAAAGTTGTTTTATAGTTATGAAATATTTAACTCCAGTTTTTACTTTTGGTACCTAATGCATTGACAGTTTTTATAATGTGGGAGATAAAATGTCTTTTTTTTTTTTAAGATTTTATCTATTTATTTGGCAAAGAGAGACACAGAGAGGGAACACAAGCTGGGGGAGTGGCAGAGGGAGAAGCAGGCCTCCTGCTGAGCAGAAGCCCCCATGCTGGGCCCTGATCCCAGAAACCTGGGATCATGACTTAAGCTGAAGGCAGACACTTAACAACTGAGTCACCGAGGCACCCCTAAAATGTGTTTACTTAATAGTTTTTCTTGTTTAGCAGATGCATTCTTATAATCTTATCTATTTTCATAAAGGATTTTTGCCATGTGGAAAAAAGAAGGAATAGATTGGAGTAACAAATACAAGTAAAGGAATTAAGAAAAAAGGGAAGAAAGAGAAAAGGTAGGATCAGAAGTGAGAGAGGCACACAAAATACATAGAATGAAAATTATACGTTCAGGAAGAAAGCCACTCATTTGCCTTAAAGCATTTTTATATCTGGCGGGGGTGGGGGGGTGGGGGGGAGGCGGTGGTGGTGGTTGCGGCGCCGGTGGAGACCCACCAGGAGTTAGAATTCCCAGTGTCTGGATCATCACACCATCATCAAAATCACCACCAGCAGCAGCCAGTATCTTTGGAGAAACCAGGAATTTGTGGTTCTGAGACTAAAGAAATTTATCTCGTTCTAAGCTAAGTTTATCAACTGTGAGAAAGTATATGATTTAAAGTGCTTTATTTTGAGTTATCTAACATTGTAATATTTTTTACTGAAATAGCCAAAAAGAGAAAAGCCAACACCAAGTGGAGTTAATAATGATTTAAATCATTTTCCAAAAGAAGGGACAATCAAGGAAGTCCCTATTTAATCACTCCACAACCACCTTACCTCTGCTAAGGGACACCGGTAAAATGGACAGCCAGCACCTGTCGCTATTGCTTCCCTGCATTCCCTAGCTGCAAGGGAGTCTGGGAAATGTAGTTTTTAGCTTTCCAGTCTCAGCTAGGAAGGCACAGTAGAAGGAGGTTAGGAGAAATACTGTGTTAACAAGTCTACAATAGCTACCTCAGCAACTTAGTCTTTTGGATATTCATTGGTCTAAGAATCCAGTTCTGGCTGATGAAATGTGAGGACTAGTTTTCTGGCAAGGATTTCCCTTCCTAAATAAAAAGACAAAACTTCTGAAGGAAATCATTCTCCACCCACATCCTTCTTCCTGTCTGGAACACAGATGCAATGCCTGGCAGTGTAGTAGCCATCTGGAGACCATGAGGTAACAAGCATGAGAATGAAACCCAATACATTAAAGATGATAGAAAAGAAAGACGGAGTTTGGGTCTGCGGTGGCATTGTTGAGCTCTCGTACCAGACCTGGGTTGCTACCCTTGGACTAATTTTATGAGAGACAAATACACCTCATTGTCAAAGCTACCACAGTTGAGTTTCCCGCTGTTTGCTGCTGAATGCATTCCTGATACAGAGTCTATTACAGCAGTCCAGGCTGGGGCAGGACGAGTAGCTATGATGATGGCGAGAAGCAGTCAGATTCAGGATATATTTTGGAAGTAGAACCACCAGGACCGGATGCAAGGTTGACTGGACAGAGGGGGTAAAGGATGGAAAGAATGAAGGATGGCTTCTAGGTTTTTGGCTAACTATGGCTGATGGAAATGTGTGATCTTTTCTTATTCAGAATGTGGGAAAATTCCTTCTCCCACCTCTGCAGAAATAGCTGAGGAAGATAAAAACATCTTCGTCTTTCTCCCTTAACACCTGTTTTCCATTGAGCCTAAGGAAAAACTGGGTTAAACTCATGTTAAATAATGCAGGAAAAGATTGGAAATACCTAACATTTATTATGAATACTGTAACTAGAACATACAACAGCCTCTCCGAAGCCTTCTTATCATCAAAGCCTTCTTTTCCATCGAAGTCCAGGTGTACAAAAGTAAACCCTTATTTCAACCCTTATGTTCTGTTTTTTATTGCTTACAGGAATAGACTATTATAATACTAATACTTCTGAAGAATATATTAATTTCTTGAGTCAGTAGAATAATGTTCCACAGCTGGGTCAAATAAACATTCCAAACCAGAGCTCTCTTTTTTTTTTTTTTTTTAAAGAATGTATTCTTTAAACACATCTACTGTCATTATACACATATATTTTAACATTAAGTAAAAAAAGAAAGATTACCTTGTATGTTTTGTACCTATTATTTGCATTGCTAGGGCTTTTCTTTTGTTAATGAGGTATATTAGGAATGTCAAATACATGGCCTAGTAGAACCACAGTTGCTTCTAAGAAAGAGGGATCATGCCCTCTGGCCCCCACCCCCACGCCCCCGAACCTTCTTGAAATGGCAGACTTCAGGTACGTGTACCACTTCATCCCCTATCCCAGCCCCAGCTGAAAAGACAGTAAATTCATGGGCTGGCCAGAGACCCATGGCCTGACTAAGCCTGTAAGAGTGAATGAGCCATTCAGGTTCTCTCTCTCAGTCTTTCTCTCTCTCTTTTTCTTCCCTCCCTCTTTCTGTCTCTGTCAGGAATTTGAAATGAAAGACTTTAACTGGATGAAGCAGTCTTGCTGTGTATGGTGAAACTTTGAAATTATGAGATAGAGAAGTACCCTGAGAATAGCCAGGTAGGTCCTGAGAGGAAAACCAAGTGTCAACTTACTGACTTGAGCATAGAGAGAGCCAGGCCGTCGTTCCTGATGATGGACCATTGTCTCACCCCACTCTTCCCCTGTGCACCATTTGGAGGCAGGAGGAGGAAGCCCAGATGTAGCAGTGGTGAGACAGGCCTCAAGAGTTAATACCAGACACACCCAGGAAGGGAGCAAATTCACCTACATGACACCGGAGCAGACCTGCTTTCCACATAGACTCTCTCTCACCTGACCCATACCTCAATTAGTTGAGGGAACTTCAGATAATCTCTGTTTTTTTAAATGAAAATAGCCCAACCAAAACCCAAACAGTAATGAAGTCTAATATCTTTTATACCCTAAATTATTCTTTAAAAATGAGTATAATCATATAATTGTTGGAAGTAAATAGTTAACACTTTTGTGTTCTCCCCAAACCTGTGCTACAGGAAAGCAAACATTTTGGGAACATGGAATACTTTCATATGAATAATCCTAGACATTTTTTCTCTGGGATGAGCCCAAAACCCTACATGAAAAACTTCACTCAGAAATTCTACTCAAGGGGCGCCTGGGTGACACAGTGGGTTAAGCATCTGCCTTGGCTCAGGTCATGATCTGGCTCCCTGCTTGGGGGGAAGCCTGCTTCTCCCTCTCCCACCCCCCTGCCTGTGTTCTCTCTCTTGCTGTGTCTGTCTCTGTCAACTAAATAAATGAAATCTTTAAAAAAAAAAATCTTTCAAAAAAATTCTATTTGAAGTGGAGCATTCTGTGAAACTGGAACTATTTACTTCATAAGCCTAGGCAAGGTGTTGGTATCATGGAAGGGCAGACTGGGGCCTTGCCTAACGGCATTCAAGACAGCGTGAGACTGGGCATCCCATGGAGGACAATTTTGTAACCGTTCCCTCAAGGATGGGTGTTGTGTTTCACCGGACAGTGGACAGTGTCCTTGGGCCCGCCTACCCATTCCTCTTCTCCTCTCCATGTCCCTTCCTTCCAAACATCTGTTTCAACAGCACGTAGGCAACCATCTACAGTGTGAAACTATTTGAACACAGCAGGAGGACGCTCGAAAGAATATGATAAAGTGGAATTCCAAGAAATCCAAGCTCAAGTCACACAAATCGAGATATACACACTTAATGTAAGGTGGTGAGTGTTTCAACTTATACAGAACATGGTTTCTGCCAGGAATCTGCCACCTGGGTCCTAGGGAGAGTGGCCAAATATGCAGAAGTAGTCTGCTTCTCTCCCACACACTTCTCTGCCTGCCACGTTCCCAGTACTCTCCACTCCAGCATAACTACAGGGACCAGCAGACTGACGGGCTTAATATTTGCATTTTAAAAGAAGAGGCCAGTGAATCTAAAACAGGTGATAAAGGTGGTCCATATGCCCTCCTTAGTCTCCTGGAAGCCAGAAGACTGGTTTTCTTTTGTTTTGTTTTGTTTTTTTCAGAATCTGCCATCTCTGATATTCTTTTTCTAATTCCTTCAACTGCCTTTTTACCACATTTAACCAATTCAAATATCTCCATAAATTGTATATGTGAAGAGATGCTAACACAAATAAAGAAAAGATCTTATGCTGCTTTTGTTTGCCCCCACGTACCTGGGGCCATTCTGGATATACACCCCAACCATCACAAGCTCTGTCCTCTGGAAGGAGAATGGGAGAAGTGTGTGAAATAGAGAGATCACGGGAAGTTTCTCTGGGGAGGTGTTAAATGAGAACTTGAGGGTGAGAAGAATCCAGCCATGCTGGAACTAGCATTCTAGCAGAGGAAACAGCATATGCAAAGGCCCCGAGTTAAGAAAGGGTTTGGCATACTTAAGGAATTAAAACAAGAGTTGGAACATAGTAAGTGAATGGGAAATGGCAGGACACGAGTTTGGAGAAGTAGGCTGAGGCCACATGGTACTGGGACTTGTAGGCTGTGGTACTGTGTTTATATTTTAGTCCAAGTAAAAAGGAAGCCTTTGAGGAGTTTAGGTACCATGTCATAATTTGTTGTATGTTTCAAACCTGTTACTGCCAGTTATATAATAATGCTCCAAAATGGGTAAAATGAAACAATGGCAAGAGAGGTCAGGTCACCTGGAGAAGATAATGAGTGGAAGGGGTGATCAAGCCATTTCTTGATCTGAGCATTGGTTGTCCAAGTGTGTTCAGGCTGTGAAAAAATCATTAAGGCATACACTTACAATTGGTGTGCCTTCCTGTAAGATTTCTGTGAACATTTTACTAAAATAAATAAATAAATAAATAAATAATTACAATAGCTGGATGGAGAACAGATTTAGGGGTAAAGCAGAAGGGAGATCCCATTAGAAAGTTATTGCCGTAGTAAAGAGAAATGTCAATAATGGCTTGAACTAATATGACAGCTATTAAGATGAAGGAAAAGGAAAAGACAGTATACACGGCGGAGGGAAAATGATAGAACTTGGTGACAGACTGGCTGTTAGCATTGGAAGAAAACAATGACACAGGCAACTAAGTAGAGGGTGAAGCCCTTCACGGAGAATGCAAGGAGCAGCTCTGTGGGCAGAAGGTCAAAGACTCAGCTTTGGGTCTATTGTGTGACTTTAGACACCCATGGAGCATTGAAATGATAATAACAGGTAGATTGTTGGGTAGATAAATTGGTGCTCAGAGACCAGTTCTTCAATAGAGGTATGTTGTCATTGTAGAAATGTTGTAATAGAAATTGTGAGAATGTTTGGGATTATCTAGGGAAAGAGAGAGTGAAGGGGAGCGACAGGAGCCTATCTTAAGGAATTTCAACCCTGAGAATTAAGATAAAGAGGGAGGAGGCTGCCAAAAAGGCTGATAAGGTAGGAAAAAGGGTGAGCAATCGTGGTGTCAATCTAAGAGGGTTCACTGGGGCCATCGGGTTGTAAGGATAGAAAAGGATCCATTGGTTTGGACAACTGGGAAGGCATGGTAAGAATGCTCAGTTAGAATGGTCTTACCAAGGCCATTGGTAAGATTCTCAGTCACTTTATTAACCACCTCAAGCCTTCTTTCCTTATTGATCTGTCATCATAATAGTATGCCTGTCAGAGTCCTTATGTGTAAAGTACTTCACGCACTTTGTACAATGGTTGACTAAAGGTGAGTTGTTACATTAACTGAGCACTTGCATTTCTGTAGAATCGGTTTAACAGTACCTTCCTCATAAACTTATGATGAGGAATAAATGAAATAACATTGTATGTTAGAAAAGTAGACCAAGAAACTTTGGATAGGTCTTCACCAACCTGCAGTTAAGTTCATTAAAGCTGCCACATCTGGGAATAAGAGACCAAACCAAATCTTCAAGGAAGTAGAATACTCATTACCCAATTTTTTTTTTAAATGTCAGAATCCTAAAGAGAAGTAGTTGAGTATCAGTAAAAACCAAGAGAACTATGTTGCAGACAACCTGATAAATTAAATCACTAACATTTATTTCACCTTCTACACACAACGTAATCTGGCTTGGGCTCCCCACACTTACACTGCTGGTAGGGAATGCTTTGCAGATGTGCTGGGATTTAGCACAAGTTGTCACAGGGCCAAACAAAGGCAGTGGCCCAGGATTTGGGGATCTGATACTAGTAAATCAGAGTCATGATGTTCTCCTGTTTTTAAGCATGTAGCTCAAGATGAGGCTAGGGAGGCCGAGGCCTTGCTCAAGGCCTCCATATTTGTCATGCTCCGTATCTAGAGGTCTAGTTCTAAGAAGACTAGTATCCAGCCATCACTGGTGCTGGCCCAGCACTAAGACAATGCAGGTAATGGGGGCAGTTCCTCTATTCCCTTTAAATGAAGATGGGACTAATTAGCAGGCTCTCAGATAAAACTGGCAGAAGATCATTTTTGGCAACCAACAGACTAAAAAAAATTACTCATTGATCTAGTTAATATAGGACATTGAGAGAAACCCTAGCACAACTGTGTACTGTTGCAAAGGTGAGACTTTTCCTGGGCTGTTCGGATGGAGCATGTAGCTCTAGGCATCTGAGAGCCGGCACAGCTGAGAAGGAAACCCCATCAGCAGATGACTGACAGGTCCTATTCTTACTGAAGGGCAAGTGATCGGGCGGTCATGCTACTGGGAAATAGAGCATTGACTGCGTGGCTGAGCCACTGTGTTAGCTTTTCCTGGGAGGTGTAAGCTATGATCAGAGACACAGATAGGATCTTTTTAAAAACAGATAAACACTGAGAAAGTATGCTTAAAATGCAGGTGAGCCAAGTCAAATTTAGGAATACAGGAGAAAAAATTTAGCCTGCAACCATAAAGTAGGAAGCCAGAATCAAGTCAGGTAAGGGAGGAGACACAGGCTATGGAACTGGACTCGGGAAGCAGGTTAACAGCTGGAATCCTTATATGCCTGAATCTAGCATATCTGAAGGTGTATCTGCCTTCATCAGAGACAAGAGTCAAGCTAAACAATTCCTTCGCAAATCAGCATGACTCAGCTTCCCAAATCAGCAGCATATCTCCAAATCTCTTAAATTGGTGTTAAGAAGCATGGTACCATTGAGAAATGATTTTCAGTTGTTTAAACTTACAAAGAGTTAATTTGCTGAAACATATCTTTGATCATTGATAAGTTATTGAACTGAAAACCAGAAAAATCAATTATGGATAAGCAAATTGACTAGAAATTATATTTCAAAATTTTTGGTTTAGGTGAATTCAACAATATTTGTCCAGTATTTAAGAACAAAGAACATGAGGTGCCTGGGTGGCTCAGTGGGTTGGGCCGCTCGCTGCCTTCGTCTCGGGTCATGATCTCAGGGTCCTGGAATTGAGTCCCGCATCGGGCTCTCTGCTCAGCGGGGAGACTGCTTCCTTTCCTCTCTCTCTGCCTGCCTCTCTGCCTACTTGTGATCTCTCTCTGTCAAATAAATAAATAAAACCTTAAAAAAAAAAAAAAGAACGAAGAACATACATACACATCACATTTAGGCCATTAGCATTTTAACACACAATTCCTTTTTTTACTTTAAATTATGAAGTTAGGGGGCACCTGGGTGGCTCAGTTGGTTAAGGGTCTGTCTTCAGCTCAGGTCATGATCCCAGAGTCCTGGGATCGAGACCCACGTCTGGCTCTCCGCTCAGCCAAGAGTTTACTTCTCCCTTGCCCTCTGCTCCTCCCCGTTTGTGCTCTCTCTCTCTCAAATACATAAATAAAATCTTTTAAAAAAAATTATGAAGTTAAACTTAATACTGATGATCTATTAACCTTCATTTGTTTCCTGAAAACTGACAAATACTGCTTTTAGGATAGAAAATAGGTCAGAAACAGTTTGTTCAAAAAAAAATTAGAGTCTGGTTTATGTTTGAAACAACTGAACCATTACATGATAGTTTGGTTACCTTAGTTAATTTTTTAAAAATATTTTATTTATTTATTTGACAGAGAGGGAGAGCTCACAAGTAGGCAGAGAGGCAGGCAGAGAGCCCAATGCGGGGCTCAGTCCCAGGACCCTGAGATCATGATCTGAGCTGAAGGCAGAGGCTTAATTCACTGAGCCACCCAGGTGCCCCATCTTAGTTAATTTTGAACTAACAATTGTTATAATTTCCTCACAGTATGGAAATCATTAATATAACCAGCAAGGAAAAAACAAATACCACCTAAAATCTACTATGAAAGTGATGTAAGAGACTGTCTTTAGTCATGATATTTATTAATACAGCTCACAGGAAAGCTGAAATTTGGCAATCATCTAGTTACTTTGATTTATGTAGACAGAGAAATTATCTGGTTGTCAAATACATAACATAACTAATATTTCACTTTCTATTTTATAGATCTGACTTTAATGATCTGAGCATTTCACATTCAAGTCAAATTTGCACCTGAAATCTCTAATTCATTCTTTTTCCATTACACCTTGCACTGATAATTTAATTGCTCAGATATAAGGAATAGTATAAGATGAAATAGGTTATAGATCACTCAATGCTAATGTTAAATGGAGTGTTGCCTAGTCAGTTACTTTTGACCAGGCCAAACTGGGGACAAGAACATGTGTCTCTGTCCCTCAACAATTCTCACCCTCAGCCTGTTCTCTGTTCCTTCCCACATCCCCAAGTTCTCTTCTCATTCCTATCCATTGTTCATGTCCTACAACTTTCTCTCCCTTCCACCAATACTTGCTGCTCTGACACTCGTTCAAAGGTATAAATAATTGATAACAGCTGAGAATATGAGTTTTCTCAGTAGTACTTGGATTTTACCTAGGTTCTAACTTCTAAATTATAAAGATGTTGAAGGCATGAGTAAACAGGTAACAGAAGCATTTGAGAAAGATGCGTCTCTTGCTGTTGCCCTTGAAGTTGTACCAAGTAGCAATTTGCTTAGACTACCCGGGAGAAAGGCAGGCAAGAATTCTGCACTAATCTCCCTTCCCATAAGACTCTCCTTTCTTTTACATAACCAGAAAATACTTATTTTAATTATCTATATACTTGTTTCTATTTTTCCTGTATAATTGTAAGGGAGGGCATGATAAAAGGAAAGACATAACTAATATATTTTTTTGCTCAATATTCTAAATTAAGAATTAAAATCACAATCTCCAGATGCCAGTTTAAATGATTAATTTTATCTTAACATTGTTCATAAGAATAATATATTACTTTTGGAGTTTTTTCACCAAGTTACTTAGTTAAAAAATAATTAGGTAATCACTAGTTCCTCCATGGAAAATAAATTATGTAAGTAGGCAAAATATAATTAGAAAAACAATTGGATAGCTCTACTTTAGGTTGTCTTCAGTACAATGTACAGTATGCAAATGTTCATTCATTTGTTAATTTTAGAGGACAGCATTTCAGTGCAATAATTGGAAACAGCTCATAGCCTGTTCTGTGAAGAAACAAAACATTGTTTGTGTTGGTGTCAAGTAAGTTAATTATGCTTTATACTCATCAAATGGAGCATATAATTGATTTATGAAATTCTGTTATCATTGTGCTTAGACCCTTGTTAGTAACCAAGAATTCTAGTAGTTTCTTATTATTCCTAATGTACAAAAATCAGCTGGCTATCCTATAGGTTTAAAAAAAATACAATTCAGAACACTTGTACTATAACAAATAATTTTAAACAATATATCAAAATGTACAAAAGCCACTGAAAAGACTTAAAAAATATTGCATTTGTTGTAGTAATAATTTTGTATTTGGTAAACTGTGCAATTTTTCTGCATTACTTTGTAGAATTTGAATGTACTTAAGATCAATGGCTTAAATGCAATTTTTATTTGTGACATAAAGAATATAAAATTTTGTCAGTCAGTATTCTTTTGCTCTTTTATGTTTCAATCTTTACAGTTATCTGAGAAATTGTCTGAAGCATTGAATATATTGTCAAATATTTACCTGAAAACAAACAAAAAGTGTTTTCAAGCAAACATGTAGCTAAAGAAGGTATAAAATTAATTCCATAACTCCCTTTTATACCTCCAAACACTCCTGGTACTACACACCTTTTTTTTTTTTTTTTTAAGCATTTGTGGTATCATACAGAGCCTTCCTAAAGCAAAAGTTAATATTAAAATAAAAAAGAACACTAGTCCTAAATTCCCAGTTAAAATAGAATTATAACCTTTGAACTTCCTGCCTTTCAATATTTATTTTTCACACATTAATTGCTCAGGTCATCTTAGACCTCAATAAATTCTATACATTTGATAAATGAATGCAAGTTTTCATCTTAAGTTTAGGTTTAAAATTGTTAAAAATTTTGAGCTATATGATTTTTCATTAAACAAGGATCCATATCAAACATTAAAAAGGAAAATAATTTAAAAATTTTCATTTTATTTCATTATCTAAGTGTTTGATCATGCTTGTTATCTAGTAGGCATAACCAGAAGATTCTTTTGTAAAGCAAAGGATCAGAAAGGGGTAACTAGAGAATGTAAATTACATTACTTTTTAGTATTTTAGTACAAAAACAAGGTTGTGACAAACTGGGAATTTACTTTATGTTTTTAATTAAATGTTCTTAAAATGCCAATAGAATTATAACAAAATGAAGTTCTTTTCTTTGCTGCTTCCTGTCATTGTATATGCCTTATTTCAGTTGTTTGTTTGTTTATTTATTTATTTATTTAAAATAATCTTTTCCCAGGCCCACCCTCTGCAAACCTTATTTCAGGCACTTAAATTTGGGCCCTAACAGTGTAAAATACCTGCATGTACTCCATATGCTAATTCCATATGACAATAGCTGGCACTAAAAAAAAGTTACTCCAAAATGTAAAAATTACACATTTTAAAAATTAGAGGTAGTTATAATACAAATAGGGACCATCTAAAAGACAGTTGGTATAAGATATTTCAGTGGGTTGGAGCAATTAGGATTTATGATATTACAAAGCAGGCAATTCTAAATATAAAGAAATGCCTTAACAGTATTCAATAAATTGCCGGTATTAAGATTTAAAAAAGCAGCTCAATAAGTAATGTTAACAAAAATTACCAGTATAGTTTCATAAAGATTGTATGTGTACAAGTTGATTATCCCAAACTGAACATTTTAAAGAGACATTTTGCCATAAATTTGCTCTGCAGGTAATTTGTATTACCTTATCTTTCTAAAATGGATTTTGAACAAAATATAAGAGCTCTACTTAAAATTCTGCCTCTTCTTTTAAGTCTAAGAAGGATTGTATGACACCTTTTACATGGTAAGTCTGTCAAATAGAGATGATCTGATTTTTCTTCTTAAATTGCATACTACCTTGCACTATTTAACACATGGATTGCTGGAAGTGGGATACATTCAATGATGATCTTTGTCCTACAAGGCAATTAATCAGTTCGGGGGATTTATGAAAAGAAACCCTAGTTTCTCTTAAGAGTTTAATAAATGCTTTGCAATGATTTTTTAAAGAGTAGGCCTTAATACCTAATCAGTTGCTTTCAATGGTTAGATGTAAGAGTGGATAGTTGTAATTACAAATTACAACTTCCAACTTTTATTTCTGAAGGAAGTGATACTTGAGAGATGAGAAAGGAATTAATTTTAAACCGCATTTGCCCTTTCATCCAGCTGCAGTAAATATCCTTTTCTAAATGGCTTTAGGGTTTGTACTTTAAAAAAAAGAGAAAGTTCATGACTAAATTAAAAGAAAACTGGTGACTAAAAAGCTTTTTCATGAAAGAGGGAAACACAAAAGACTGTTGAGTATATACAAGAAATATAATATAAACCTGAGTCTTATAGGTAATGCTATATTAAAATTTCATATATCATGAAATGATAAATGTCTATTCCTGACTATGAATATGAACATTTAAAAAATGTCCCATAACTCTTTTTATCTGTCTCAGAAACAGAAGTTGTAGTGTTATCTGTGAGCTAGGCCTGTAGCCTGTCAATATTTTTACTTCTTAATTTTATGGAATGTTCTAAAATCACATAGCTATTTGAATTTGAAGTTTTGATGTTAGCATTTTACACACACAGACACGGAAAAAATCACCTTAACTAAGGATGTCAAGCCTAATGTTTGAGCTTAGTCATCCAGCTCTCCTTAGGGAAAACAGTATAATACTAAAGTGACTTGACACTTGCATTTTAATGCAACTTTTCTAATAGAAGAATAAAAGAAATCTGTTTTTGTTTGTTTGATGTTTGGGACAGATATATTTTCTTTGTGTAAACCTGTCGTCTGAAAACCAGACGTATAAATAATCAACTGTCGATAATAACTTAAATGTTATCCCCAAATTTAAAGGCCGGTTAACACAGCCATAGTAATAAAAGAGCTCGGTTATAATGTCCAAAGTAGACCCTCAAGTGGGCATGCGCCGTCGGTGGCACTCAGAGTGACTGGGTTCGAGGGCGGGATGGCCGGCAGCAGGGGACCATCTAAGGCGCTAAGTCTGGGGCGGCTGCGGGGTCTGGGGTTATCCCTGTGCTCTGGGGACCGGTGGCAGACACAGCGCTCTGTTTTCAGAGCTGGCCAGGAAAAGAGGACGCAGCGCTCGGGTGGAAACAAGAGTGAAGCCGTCTCCTTATAGGTGCGACGCCAGCAAAGCGCTGAGCTACAGGCCCAGGGACCTCGTGGGGTGCGGTTACCATTGCGGTGATCCCGGGTCTCCGCCGGGACTTGCGGCACTCCACCAAACTGAAGAGTCTGTCGCTTCCTCAAGCCACCAACACCTCCGCGCGACAAAGTGAAGGCGCCGGGAAGCGGGAGGCTGCGGTCCCGGCCTGAAGCGCGGGGTGGTGCGGAACCCGACGGCGCGGGGGTCCCGCGTGGATGCCTGCCTCCCCGAGGCCGCCCTGTGCGGGTCAGTGCGAGGAGCCCGGCCCAGACGGGCCACTGCCCCGGGACCTCCTCCCCGCGCCGGCGTCCTCCTCCCGCCCGCAGGGCCCTCAGAGGCTCGGGGGTGGCGCTGGCAGCGGCCCCGGAGGCTGGGGTGCGGACGCCGTGAACCTAGGGGCTTCTCTAGCGCCAGCTGGGACCTAACTTCGAGCGAAGGCCAATGTCAAGTGCTAGTGAAGCGAAAGGAGGAGGGCGCGAAGACAATGTACTTCGGGTGCCTTTGCCACTCGTGCCACGGACCGAGATCTAAGTCGACGGACACCAGCAGCTGGGGTCGGGGGTGACAAGACCTGACTTGTTTCTGGAACCGCCTTCAATTGCTCCAGAACTTAACCCCGAAGGAGCTTCGAGGCTTTGGCCGCACCTACAATCCCCGGGAATCGCACCACGAAGCCCGTGCCCCGGGGCCGCCTCCTGGACCCGCGCTCCGAGGCCGGCACGGGCCAGTCGTTCCCTCCGGTCCCGCCCGGAGCTCCAGTCGGGCCCCGACCTCGGACGTCCTTCCGGCGGCCGCGCGAGGCCTGGCGGCCTGGATCAGGCGCCGCGTCCGGCAGCCAGGGCTCCCAGGGGCCGGGGACGCGGCCTCGGCGCGAGCGCGCGAACCGAGGCCCAGCCGCCCCCGCCGCGCCGCGCAGGTGGAGGTGGCCCCGCGGGCGGAGTGTGGTCCTGGCCGCCAGGTCCCTCGAGGAAGGCGCTGTTTTGTCGGGCTCCCTCCTCGCTGCCCCCCCAGCGAGCGCCCCCCGCCTCCTCCCCAAGGGTTTAGCGTGTCTTTTTCGGTGTCTTTCTTCGACGCTTCTCGGTCCGCCGACCGCGCAGCAGCACGCGCCCGCGGCCACCACCGGGGGCGGAACTGGAGGGCTCGGGCGGCGCGGGGGCTGCGGCGGGGCCCCGGCGGGTGTTCCCTCCCGGGCCGAGCGGAGCGGGAGGCCGACGCGCGGCCCGGAGGCGCGGGGGCGGGAGGTGCGCGGGAGGTCCCCGCCGGGGAGGGGGCCGCGCCTGGTCGGGGACGAGGACGCTCGTCCCCGCCCGGGCCCTCCGTCCCTCCCCATCTGTCGGACCAAAGCTGCTGAAGCTGCAGAAATGTGCTGGCGCCTGTCCACCGACTGCAAACAAAACCCAACAAAAAGCGGCGAAAGGAAAAGCGAATATGGCGCTGCTGAAAATGGAGCCTCGGCATCGAGAACGTCTTTCTTTCCTCCTCTGCCTCTCACTTCGTGCATCTCCCCCGCTAGTCCTTCAACGTGACGCTCCCGGGCTGTCCTCCCCGTATGGCCGACCCCACCGCGCGTTTCCTTTTCTTATTCCTAACCTCCTTCCCCCCCGCTTTTCCCTCTTTTCTTTCCCCTCTCGGTTCCTCTTTCTCCATTTTGTGTCACAGGCGCTTTTCTTCTCAGTTCCCTTTCTGGGCTCTCACTCCCCCGCCCGTCTCACTTTATTTCGTGTGTGTGTGTGTGTGTGTGTGTGTGTGTGTGTGTGTGTGTGTATCGGGGAGCGGTGCGGAGGGAGGGTAGGGATGGTGAGGCGAGGCACTGAGTTGCTTTGGTAAAGAAAGGTTTTCTCTGAGGACCCAAGAATCTCCTGTAATTAGTCGCGCGCTGGCCTGGCGGCTGCAGGGACCTCCGCCTGCCGTCACCCAGGGCGCTGCTCCCGGACTCGCGCGACAGACACTCGCTCAGCAGCCGAGCGCCACCCGCCCAGGAGGAGGCTCAGGGTTGAAGCCAAGGGAATACCTTTAAAAGAAAAAGGAGGGGTGGGGTGGGGGGGGTGAGAGGAAGAGAAGAATCTCGAACCTCGCTTTTGCAGCGTTCGAAGGCACGGCGTGGCTGGGGTAAATAGGGAGTCTGACTCTCATTTTCCCAGGGGACTTCCAATGCTAATTTTAAGAGAAGCAATTTTTAAGAGAAGACAACAATGGGAATCATATATTTTTTTCCTTGTTTTATTTTGAACAGAGGGAACCCCAGGCACTAAGATAGTAATGGTTTTAGGGATAAGCTGCTGCTGCTGCTGCTGCTTTTTCTTTTTCTTTTTTTTAATTACTTTTTTCTTTTTCACTCATAGCTGACTTTGATCTCTTTTTAAAAAGGATGAACTCTTCAAGAGACAAATGCTTTTGAATAGGTAACGCCTCCAAATTGAGGTTCTGGGATAGTTTCTCTAGACGTTTTATGATTTTGAAGTTCAAGGTCTCTAAGCGCTGTTCAGTGAAACAATGAGAGAAGTATGTTGCTACATTAAAGATAAAGCAGAAAGTGGGATGTCCTGATGGCGCTTCATCTTCGCAGTGGAGACTCTTGGGTTTGGTTCGGTTTTTTGCTTTTGGCTGGGAGGAATTTGCCTGCGTTCTATGTAAGAAGCATTTGAGAGAAGCTATTTCAAGTGAAAGACTTAAGTCAATAATACAAACGTGAAAGCACTGACATCATTTTCTGACCTGAGTGCCTTTTTTAGTCTTGGTAAAAAGATTAATCTACATATAGTATTTGAAAACAAAATGATTTTGCTTTCCAATATTTTTTAAACCAACTGTATTTCCCTTTGTTCACATTTACCTGTGCATTTTCATGGTCTTCTGGCCTGTTTTACCTCCTCACTGTGGTCTCTCAGATCCACATCTTCCAGAATACACAACAACACACCAATGTTCATCCCTTATGTGATTCTAATGCTCCTGGAATTATTTGAAAAGTTCAAAATTTTATAGGAGACATTTTAAAAAATGTATTAGGGAATAATTTTTTTGAAGGAATGTTAGAATGTTTCTTCTTAAAAGTTACCTTCCTGGTTTTCAATTCATTGCCTTTGACTACAGTTTAGTTACATATCTCACTTTCAGATGATTTTTTTTGTGAAAAAAAGGAGAAAAGAAGCAGGTCTTGGCAAGAACTAAATCAATGTAACTAGGCCTTATTAAGAGCCTTAATCTGTAGATTGATACCTTCAAAATATGTTTATCAAATTGAGTTTGGCATATGTTTTCTTCTGACTTAAATAGTTGACTTAAAAGTCTTATAAAAATAGGTTAAAACTTGTTTTTAATTCAGGGTCCTGCTTTGTCATGCTTTTCTCCCCCCTAGATGAAAAAATAAGACAAGCCTAACTTGAAGGGTAAATAGGTTTTGTTTTTTGTTTTTTTTTTTTTTTCCCCCAGACAAGCTTTCTTAAAATGGTCAAAGTTAGGGAAGTTGTTAGTATCCTTTAGTTTAATTGGAATGATTCAGTACTTATACCAAGTTAATCCTATTAAGATGGTATTTCCTGTTGGGGGGGATAAATTAAGGCACAACTTAGATTAATCTAGATGGACAACTTTGAATGTCCTCTAAGCAATAGGGGATAGAAAAATGTATCAGTTATCCAAACTATGTATGTATATATTAAGTACCAGTAGTGTTCAAAGCCCACTGAGGCAATATTTTGAGGAGGATACAGGTAAAACATGGAGTGTGGAAAAAACAAAACAAAACAAAATATGGAGTGTGTTGTTGAGGAGTTTACAGATTATAAAGCAGTGGCTAATCCTTTATTTCATTAAAAAATTCATATAAAAAATAAAATTAGATCATGACCTTCCTCCACTCATAAACTTCATACAGATTAAGAACCTAGATTAAAGAGAAATAGAACTTTCAAAAATATTGGAATGTAATACAGGAGAATATCTTCTTGATCTTGGAGTAAGGAAAGATTAGAATGCACAATCCATAGAGGAAATGATAAATTAAATATTAAGTAAGTAAACATATAGTACTGTTAACAGGAAGGCTACATACCGACTTCAAAAAAAAGTGATTTCCTTTTAGGGACAAGGAAAGAAGGAAGGAGGGAATAGGAAGAAGTCCAGGGGCGGGGGGGGGGGGGGGGGGGGGGTTGGTAAAGAGGTGAGGGGGGGGGGGGGGGGGGGGGGGGGGTGTCTCTTTGTAAAATGATCAGAGGCTCAGAGGCAACAATAGCAAGATATTATCCCTTTTTGTTTCTTATACTTTTTAAATTAGTTTGTTAGAATTTACTTAAAATTCTCTAACATTAATTCCTAGTCCCAAACCCCCAAAATTACAGATTTCTTTTTCTTAACCCATAGTAATCCTTGTAAGGTGGCATTCACACATATGACAACAAAATAAACACTCCCCAGTGTTTTTCCTGTATGGTCTTTGAATGTTATATGATGTTTACAGCAAAGATTTCCCACTAGTTTGGTGTCTGTCTGTTGTAAACTTGTTTTCTGAGTGGATTTAGTGGGAAGAGGGAAACATGTTTGAAACTATGCATCAGCATAAGAGCATTTATTCTTATGCGATGAAATCATTAAAAATGTTTTCTAAAGTGAGCAAATTAAAAACCCTCTGTACCATTATAGAAGCACTCTTGAAAAATCTAGTAGTTTCAGGCCTATCATGCAAGATTTATTATTTAGGCATAGCTAGTGTTTTTGTGCAGGTTAAACATCAGGAATTGGTATTTTGGAAATATATACGTGGTCTCATTTTCTCATTTTATATGGCAAGAGTTCATACAATGTTGATTTCTACCATCACTACTTTTCATTAATAGAAGTTTTGTTTACTTGTAACTTCCTCTGGGAGTATTCATATCATGGCAGCATTGAAATAATGTAACATTTCGTTTGCTTTGAGACTTTATGTTTGTATTAGGGTAACAAGCACCAAGAAGCAACATGGTTATTATTTGGCTTACTCATGTGTGAACTGAGGGTTTTATGCACCAACTGAGTCACACAGTGGGCATTGCCAATACAATCATGTCAAATAAAAGTCAGAAAGTTAGACAAAGAGAAGCATCACTCTTTGGCATATGTGGGCCCTGCTAATTTTGCCAAAATAATCTTCTGAAAGTTCCAAAACTCCTCAAAAACCTTCTGTGATTCCCTGTTACCAACAGAACTGCAGCCCAAGTCTCTTTCAGGACAAAAGAGTCCCCTGTAATGCCATTTCACTTGCATTTCCAGCCTCATTTCCAAATGCTGTCAAAAAAATCTGTGTTCTGCAGCTGCCAATCATATTTATAATATGTCCATTTAAGTGTGGTCTGTACTTGCTGTGTCTCTTTTCCTTCTTCCTGTTGATTAAGAGTATAAGAGAAAACCCAGCCAAAATAGAAGTTTATTTTTCTTAAGTGACAAAAGGTCTATAGGTAAAGAATTGCTGGTGTTTTCTCAGATTCAGTGATGTCAGACCTTTGCAATGTATTTGACCTTCACATCATGGTTGCAAAATGGCTGCCACAACTTCAGGAATCACATCTTCACATTGGGTTCAAAGGTGGGAAGGCAGGCAGAAAGCTTATTCTTCATGAGCTCTTCTCTTCTCAAGGAAGTAAAATATTTTCCAAAATAACCCATTCAAGGATTTCCCCTTACATATCGTTAGCCGGCACTTTACCATACATTATCACCCCTAGTTTAGGGGCTGGGTCTACCTTGCTACATCAAGGGGAATCTTCTCCATGCCTCAATAAAACTGGAGTTGTGTTTAGCAAGGAATAAATGGGGGGGGGGATGACTTTTGGGGAGGCAGTAAACACTGCCTGCCACATATTCCAGTTTGTTCCTCACACCTGCAAACCAGCATGCCCCTGTCACTCTCTTGGAACATCTTTAATGACATTAATAACTTTTAGGCTTTTGTTTCCAATGGACAATGTTTATTTTCTAATTTACTTGAACTTTTTGTGGGACTCAACCAGACCCTCCTTGAAGTTTATTCATTCATCAAATATCCATTCTTCTCCTTTGTATAGTGATGAGAATCCTCACCTGTTATCAAATATCCACTCATCACTTACTATGCATCAGACTCTCTGCTAGGTGAAGACAATATAGCAAAGAATCATGTGTAGTCTTGGCCCTAGACCAGTGTGTGGTCTAGTGGAGGACACAGGTGAACAGGTAAGTGCAAAAGAATCTCTGTGATAGAATGAAATAAAATAGGGCACAAAGAAAGGAGCAGTCATTTATGTTACTCAGGTGCTATGCTTCTTTTCAGGGAAGGAGGAGAAGGGGGTAGGTAGTACAGCCATTAACAAAAACAATCTCACTGTTGACTGTTTCCCACCCTAGAAAAATACAGATGTGTATAGAAAATGGGGGAGCAGGACAGGAACCTGCGGAGCGTTGGCCTCTTCCATTGGCCTGAAAAATGCAAGTGGAATTCCAAAGATAGCCAATGAATTCTCCTTTCCTCCCCTCCCCTCCCCTCCCCTTTTCTCTCCTCTCTTTTCTTTCTTTTCCTTTCTTTCTTCAGGTAATCCGACTCATACAGAATCCACCCAGTATAGGGATTATGAAGCGACTTCCCTGGGTTATTTACTTCATACTGTCTTCTGTTGAGGGGGGCAGGTCTCACTCCTAGACCCTGGGTAGACCATGTCTCTAACTCTCTTGGATGTCAGAGCCTAACCATTCAGCATGGCAGAAGTAATTGGGGAGATACAAGCCTATCTGGCTGAGTTGTAGAGTAGGACTAGGGGAGAAGGAAAGGCATGACAAGGAGAGAAACAAGGCTAGAGAGGTGGACAAAGACCAATTTGTACTATGCTAGGGGCTTGAACACATTTGGTAGGTCATAGATTCCCAAACCTCCTTAGTTCACTGCACCTTTAGTGTCTCCATAGTTTTTTCAGATGCCCTAGGCCAAAGGAAATACCCAACAGTTTTCTTCATTGTTGTACAACATAGGTATGTTCAAATGACATGATAGTGGTAGTTTGTATGGTGTCTAATAAATAGTGTTGCATTTCCTTCAAAAATTAAAAATATCCTGGGGCGCCTGGGTGGCTCAGTGGGTTGAGCCTCTGCCTTCGGCTCAGGTCGTGGTCCCGGGTCCTGGGATGGAGCCCCGCGTTGGGCTCTCTGCTCAGTGGGGAGCCTGTTTCCCTCTCTCTCTCTCTCTCTCTCTCTGCCTGCCTCTTTGCCTACTTGGGATCTATCTCTCTGTCAAATAAATAGATAGAATCTTGAGAAAAAAATTTAAAAATTAAAAATATCCTGCTGTAATGCCATGAATTCACTATGGCACTCTAGGGTAACTCAGTGTACACTTTGGGAACCATGATATAGGTTATCAAAATTGTTTCATTTGGTGAATTAAATATTTAATTTTGTATTTTAGAAAGGTCACTCTTTCAAGGTTAATTGGAAGGTTAATTGGAGTAAAGTCATGATGGGAGGTAGGGAGGCCATGAGTTAATGATAGCTATTTAGGAAAGAAATGATAAGGATGTAAAGTGAGGTGAACTAATGAAAATGTTATTGGGTCTAAAATATGTTATGGTGGTAGAATGGGTAGGATGACTTTATCAATTGGTTTTGGGAGAGAGAAAGAGGCAGGGCGATTCCTAGTTTGCAAGGTTGGGTTAAAAAACACCTGATGGTAGAAATATAGGAAAAACATGTCTTGGGAGGAAGAGTTCCTTTTTTTTTTTTCCCTATTTTTTTCATTAAATCTGGGATGTCTCTAAGAACGAGATGGCCATATTTTGTTGGGCTTCAAGAACAGATCTGGAAAAGAAATATAAATTGATAAACAACAATATATTGAGTTGACAACATGAGAGTAAATGAAGTTGCTCAGGATGAGTCGTAGACTCGACTAGGAGAAGCACGCTCATATGTAGAGTCAACAAAGGAAGAAGATCCTGCAGAGGAGCTGGAATCAAGAGAGGTGTCATGAAGCTTGTGTAAGGCAAGCTGTTCCCATGAAGCCAGGGCTCATCCCCCCGCTCTTGTTCTGTTTTTTAGATATGATGGTTTTGTGTTTTGTTTTTTTCCCCTCTGGTGGAACCCCCTGTGAGTAGAGCTTCAGGGAGGCAGAGTCACAGAGAACTATGCATGGCCTTCATTCTGCAGTGGGGACTGTGGGAGGTGAGGAGCAAGGGCGAAGAGCAAAGGAGGGTGGGTAGCATCAGATAAAGAGAGGGTTCTGTGTGGTCCCACCTCAGTCCCATGCCCAAGGAGAGTTTCTTCTGGATCCTCAGAAAGAAGCACCATTTTTATGCCCATATCTTAAGAAAAAATAAAGCCATGCTCTGTTTGTGGAATCACAGGCAAGACAGTGATAAAATGAGAAGGACTGAAGAAAGCCCTTGCAGTCTGACCATTTGGAGAGTCTTGGTGACTTATCTACATACCTTTTCACAGTAGAGAGAGGCAGAAATCTGAGGAGCTCAGGGAATTGCAAGGGAGACAGTCATATAAATAAGTAATAACAATGTAATATAATAAGATATGATATTTTGAATCAGGCAGGGTAACTTTCTCCTACTACTATATTCACTTCTTTTTTTTTATTGTATTTAAAGAGAACCATGTAGTTTGTTTGTTTTTAATTTATTTATTTGACAGATCACAAGTGGGCAGAGAGGCAGGCAGAGACAGAGAGAGGGGGAAGCAGGCTCCCCACTGAGCAGAGAGCCCAATGCGGGGCTCAATCCCAGAACCCTGGGATCATGACCTGAGCTGAAGGCAGAGGCTTTAACCCACTGAGCCACCCAGGTGCCCCCTATATTCACTTCTTATCAGTGCTTGTCACTAATAGAATGATTTCTGACTGCTCTGAAACATCTGTCCCCAGGGTTCCTTTCCAGTTCCTTACTTTTCTCTGGTTGTTCTTCCTAAACAACTCCATTCAATCCTAGGACTTTAACCAGCACCCACAGACCCATGATTTCTCAATTTATATTTCTATTTCCCTGACTTTCTGAGCTTGAGTTCTGCATTTCCAACCATGTGCACAGTACTGGACATAGGCTAGGTATTCAATCAATGTATGCTAATTAATTTAAAAGTTGATCCTAAATAAACTGAAGATACAGAAGTAAATTTAAATACCGTCACTGCATTTTGCATAGTGAGCAGGCAGGGAAACCTTTCCCACCAAATTTGTCAGAAAATTTCAATAATTAACTGGATGCTACATGGCAGTTTCAGCATGGGAATTGGGTGAGATCCAGCTAGTGCAGTGAATTAGTAGATTAAAATACACAGATCTGTAAATCAGAATGCAGATTCTGTTGCTGATTTTTGGCAATGTTAGCTAATTCTCTGTGTTTCATTTCTATACTAGTAAACAATTCAAAGGCACAGCTTCCTGTTTTTATTTATTAATATTGAGATATAATTCATATACCAAGAAACTTACCCTTTTAAAGTCTACAACACAGTGTATTTACAGAGTTGTATAATCATTACCACTATCTAATTCCAGATCATTTACATCACCCCCAGAAGAAATTCCATGCCCATCACAGTCACTCTCCATTCCTCTCTTCCCTCAGTTTCTTGCTTCTGCTTTCTGTCTCTATGGATTTGCTAATTTTGGACCTTTCGTATAAATGGAATCATACGATATGTGGTCTTTTGTATCTGGCTTCTTTCCATTAGATTTTAACAAACAAACAAACCTGAGCATAAAGTGTTGAAGTTTCATTCATCTTATAGCATGAATCAGTTCTCCTTTCCTTTTTGTGGTTGAATCATATTCAATTATCTGGACATACCACATTTTACTGATGGACTAGGTTCTTTCCACATTTTAGCTATTAGGAATAATGCTACTATGAACATTATTCTGCAAGTTTTTGTGTGGCTGTTTCCAGTTGTCTAGGAGTGGAATTGCTGTGCCCTATGATGACTCTATGTTTAGTATTTTGAGGCACTACTAAGTTTTCCAAAGTGGGTGCATCACTCTATAGTCCCACCAGCAATGTTTAAAGGTTCCAATTTTTCCACAACCTGGTCAACACTTGTTATTGTCCATCCCTTTCATTATTGCTATATGTGTAGGTATGAAGGAATATCTCACTGTGGTTTGATTTGCATTTTCCTAGTGACTAATGATATTGAGCTATTTTTCAAGTGTCTGTTGGCCAGTTGTATATCTTCTTTGGAGGAATGTCTACAAATCCTTTCCCATTTTTAAAAATTGTGTTATTTTTCTTTTTAATATTATATGATAAGGGTTCTTTATCTTTTATCTTTTTTCTTTCATTGCTTGTGCCTTTTTTTTTTAAAGAGGCATTAATGCCTAATCCAAGGTTATAAAAATTAAGAATTATGGGCAATTTTTCTACCAGTTTTAAATTCTTACATTAATGTCTTTAATCCATTTTGAGTTAACTTTATATATGGTGTGAGTTAGGGATCCACCTTCATTCTTTTTCATGTGGATACGTATTTGTCCCATTTGTTGAAAATTCCCTATTGAATTATGAATATTTCCCTATTGAAAGTCCCCTATTGAATTATGTTTGCACTCTTGTTTTTTTTTTTTTTAATTTTATTTATTTACTTGACAGACAGAGAGATCACAAGTTGGCAGAGAGGCAGGTAGACAGAGAGGGGAAAGCAGGCTCCCTGCAATGCAGGGCTCCATCCCACAACCCTGAGATCATGATCTGAGCTGAAGGCAGAGGCTTAACCCACTGAGTCACCCAGGTGCCCCTGTATCCTTGTTGAAAAGCTTTTGGTCAAGATGACCTGAGCTAAAGGCAGAAGCTTACCAACTAAGCCACCCAGGTCCCCCACTTCCATAACTTTTTGAAAAGGGAAATTTCATGTCAAAGTCTCCCATCTAAAATAACTAAATTGTATGCATAAATCTAAATTTAAATTCTTCTGGCAGGGAATTTTCATGCAATTCTATTTATGTTGATGATGCGGGCTTTCACATCTTTATGTAGTCCGTGAAGCAGTTAAAAAGTAATTTATGGGGGTTCCCGGCTGGTTGGCAGGCTCAGTCAGTAGAGCATGCAACTCTTAATCTCAGGGCCCTTGAATTTAAGCCCCATGTTGGGTGTGGCACCTACTTTAAAAAGAGAAGAGTCAATGATGAATTGAGATTTTCAAATTCCTATTGTTAGAATACTTGATGTTAATCTAACTTAGAAGATAGCATTTAACTTCAGACAAAGCCCTTCAAATTATTAAAAATTTTAAAAAGAAATTTGTTTATCCTGTGGACTTAGGCTAAGAATTTAAAATGCCTTTACTCTAAATATAAGAATTCTCAGGAGCCAAAAATTTCTTGACTCTAGCATGATAGAATCTGTTGATTCAATTGTAGTCTCTGTATTTCTGTTATTGATACACTTAATAGGGAAAGAAATGTATTAGGAATATTCCTAGGTAGAGGAGATATGAGAACAAGGAGAGCCTCACATGAGGGAGAAAAAATTTCTCTTGGACTGCCATAGACAGTGGATTGTTTAAATACAACTTTTAAAGAAGTTAAGGAAAGATCTTTTTCTTTAAAATAAGGAAAGGCTTTTTTTTTTTCCCTAAGTATAAAAATTACAGACTCTTTTTATTTTTTTGTGTTGTTTTGGCAAAGGGGAACACTTAGCACAGTGTTTCTGTTGAGATCACTGGTTGAATTGTGTATGGATCTCCTACTATCTCTGAAAGGATTTTTTCTCTTTGTGATTATTTAGACAGTGCTAAATCTTTGAAAAATCTTCTGTTTCTTATATTTTATGGGTCATGCTCAAGAACTGTGTGATGGATAATTTTATGTGTCACCTTGACTGGGCAATGGGATGCCCAGAGAAACTATGAAAATATTATTTCTGGGTGCATATGTGAGAGTGTTTCAGAGAAGATTATCATTTGAATTCATAGACTGAGTAAAGAAAATCCCCCTTACAAATGTGGGCTGGCATCATCCAATCTATTGAGGGCCTGACTAGAGCAAAATGGCAGAGGAAGGCCAAATTTGCTCTCTATGTAAGCTGGGACAACCATCTTCTCTGTCCTCAGACTTTGGCATCCCTGGTTGTTAGAGCCTTTGTGTTTGGACTGGAAACACCAAGCCTTCTGGATCTCCAGCTTGCAGACAGCAGTTGTGGAACTTCTCAGATTTTATAACCCTGAGAGCCAGTCCTTCATAGTAAATCTCTTTCTATGTATCCATGTATATCCTATTAGTTCTGTTTCTCTGGACAGTTCTGACTAATACAAATGGTGGAAGGCAGATTAGGTTAAAAGGAGGCACACTTGGCTACACCTTGACACATGCCAGCAATTCTATGTGAGTCTTAGTTTTGCAATTTTAGAAATTCCAGTTTGTCTGTTCACCAAGAGGCTAATGGTTTTGGAACACTTCATTCTTCATAACCAAGTATATAAAGGTTTTTAAACTACAAAACTCAATGACCATTCATCGAAGGCTCTATCTCACCAAAGAATCAGAACCAATCCTGTGCAATGGATATTCCCCCTTCTGGTGGGTATTTCTCAGAAGATAATGTGTCAGATCACAATTATTTAGTGAATATGTAACTGAAACTAACTAAAAAGTTACAGTTCAGGGATTCTGAATAAAAATTTAAATCATTATTTCAAGAGTATTTCTGTTTATATAGTTGAGACCATCCAAATGGTATGATGTGGAAGGATACTGAGAAGTCATGATAACATCACCCATCTTTGAGCTTGTTCTAAAATTATTATTATTATTATTTTTACCAGTGTTTCAGATTGATGTTACCATGGCCAGTTTACTAAATGTGTTAGAGGGAGCAAAAGTACGTAACCTGAATCTAGTCATGAGGAAACACCAGACAACCTGACATTTAGAGACATTTTACAAAATAACTGGCTTGTACTCTTCAGAAATGTCATGATATATAAGAGAGAGAAAGAGGGACAGACATAGGAATAGTTACAGATTTAAAAAGACTAAAGACATGATAATTGCAAATCCATGATCTTGGATTTTCTTTTGTAATAAAGGACCTTATTGGAAAAATAGGTGAGATCTGAATAAGGTTTATATATTGAGACCTAATCCTAATAATGCTGTATTGGTGTTAAAATGCTAACTTTGATAATTGTATTGTAGTTATATAATAAACTTCCTTAATTTTAGGAAACACAGTGAACTATTTACGGGATATCATGTCTACAATTTACTCTTAAACAGATGAGGAAAAAAATGTTGAGAGAAAGAAAGAGAACAGGATAAAGTCAATATAGTAAGATACTTACATTTGGAAAATTAGGTTGAATTTTTCTTGCTATTCTTGCAGCTTTTTTTTTGCAGCTTTTATGTAGGTCTGAAATTATGTCAAATAAAAAGTTTTAATTAATGGGAGATTTTAAAGTTTCTAAATTTTTTAAATCTTTTTTTTAAAAAAGATTTTATTTATTTAGTTAGATAGTGTGAACTGGGGGAGGGGCAGAAGGAGAGGGTGAGCGAGAACCGACCTCAACCGCCATGGGGCTTGATCCCATAACCCTGAGATCATGCTCTGAGCCAAAACCAAGAGTCAGACACTTAACTGACTGATGTCATCCAGGTGCCCCTAAAATTTAAAAAACTTTAAAAAAATTTTTTCTAGAAACAACTGATTTGGACTCTTAATTGTTTCTTCTTAGACCAATGTGAGGTTTCTGTCATGTCCCTTGATAATCTCCTATACTAATTTTTTTGGTTGCTTCATTATTAGGAACCTGTCAACTCTGCTAATATTTTACAAAAAAATATTTAATATAGGTCTTTCATTTTCATTATTATTTTCAATTACCTAATACATTTATTTAACATAATAAGTCAAGTGTTACAGGAAATATAAAGATGGATTACATTCTTTTTTTTAAAGATTTATTTATTTGACAGAGAGAACAAGCAGGGGGAGAGGGAGAAGCAGGATCCCCACTGAGCAGGGAGCTCAACATGGGGCTCTATCCAAGGACCTGGGATCATGACCTGCGCTAAAGACAGATGCTTAACGACTGAGCTACCCAGGCACCGCAGATGGACGACCTTTCTGACCTCAAGGAGTATATGAATCAGAAGGGGGTACTAAATAAGTTACAAAAATGGCTGCAATATAATGTGAGGTTTGGAGAAGGAGATAAAGAATTTACGAGAGGGAAGATATATCTAGTCTGAGGGAGCAGGAAAGGTTTCATAGAGGAAAAGTCTTCACTATATGAGGCCAAAGAAAACATAAGACTTTAATAGGCAAGATGGCAAAGGGAGGATATTCTACATAGAGGGAGGAGCAAAAGCAAGGCATAGCGACAAGGACCAGCAGGTGATACCCTGCATGAATTATTTGAAGTTTAAGTAGATTTAGAGTTTAAATATTAAACCACTGTAAGCATTTATTTTCTTTTTTCTTTAATTTTATTTATTCATTTGACAGAGAGAGAGAGATCACAAGTAAGCAAAGCAGCAGGCAGAGAGCCTGATGTGGAGCTCGATGTGGGGCTCGATCCCAGGACCCTGAGTTCATGACCTGAGCCCAAAGCAGAGGCTTAACCCACTGAGCCACCCAGGTACCCCAAGCATTTGTTTTCTTATCCATAAAATGGGCATAGCAATAGTATACTCTAATAGAGTAGATGAGAGATAAATGTAATGCTCATTATATGTTATTACTTGGGTACACATTGGTTGGAGACTGGCTGTAAGTAAGGAACATAAGGTAAGGAACATTGAATGTACTGGGTCAATATCGAGTGGTGGGAATGAGTGTGCAAAGGAGACAATGTGGAAAGTTGAGAAAAGTTAGGAAGGTAGAGTCTATGACTTTGGGATGGACCAAAGGTAAGAAATGAAAGAAAGGAAACAGAGGATGCCAAGGTATCAACTTGAGACTTCTAGAAGAGTAGAAGTATCCTTAAAGAGCCACCATCTACTTTTCCAAAGGGCCAGGAACTCATAACCTCATCCCTCATAAATGCTGGACGTGGGCTGGTGCTTCATTTGTATTATCACATATTTGAAAAATATCCTTTTTATGGGATCATACTTTAAATTTACAAGAGGACTTGCTATTTACAGTATTCTAGGGTGAATCACTTTGTGATACTGCAAAACCTTTTTTTTGAATATGGATTTATTTGAGCTTGTTTTATATATATGCATACACACATAGATAGGTAGATAGACAGACAGATAGATGGATGGATGCTATGTTTTGGCTATTTTTCACCAAGTAGATGACTCATTGAGTGCCAACTCTTTCCAAGGTACAGTCATTCTAATGATTTAATTGACATTAGTTCAAGGTTTCCTATCCATTTTCTGGAAAGAAGCTGCAAAGAGGAAGCTCTTCCTGGGGGCATGGGTCTGCACCCTACCCCCTATTCCTGAAACTATATTAGAACTGTGGAAATGGGGGGCAGTGACATCACTTATATCTTCCACTCTCCCTTTACTGGGAACATCTGGAGCCCCCTACGACTGTGACAGTGACTGGTGTTTCTCTACAATAAATCATCTTGACCTTAATGGCCAGAGGTATAGATCCTCTGGTTTCATCTAAGTTGTACCTTCTGATTGCATTAATATAGCATTTTTTTTCTTTCATTTCTTTTAAGCAGAATTATAGATCATTTGGAAAATGTAGGCAGTCTATCTATTTAACATTTTAAAAGTGAAGGAAATATATTCCTGTGTTATTTTACAATAGCCCTGGGAATTAGGTGGTACAAAGATGGTAAATGTTCCAGAGGAGGAAGCAGAGGAGCCCCTTACCCCGAACCAGGCAGTTTCGATGCTCTTCCTTCTCCATCTGCCTACCTCGCCAAACCCATCCCACACTGCCTTTTTTTTCCCTTTCTGAGTTCCTCAGCTGAGTGACCTTCCCTCCCACCCGAGGCAGTTCCCAGCGGAGGAACTGGGTATCCCTGTGGCATCTATTTAATTACCTTTACTTTTTTGAAGGAAATGAAAAGAGGATATCTGTCCTGCTAAGCAGGAAGCCGGATTCGGGGCTGGATCCCAGGACTGTGGGATCATGACCGGAGCCAAAGAAGAAAGAAGCTTGATGTCGGAGCCACCCAGGTGCCCCTTAATGTTAATTTTAAATAGGTGAATTCAGACTGATAGGACTGCCTAGGGAAGAAAAGGCTGTGGCTTTTTTAACAGTGCTGCAGTCAAGAAATGGACTACGGGGTAGAACCTATTGAAGTTACTGAGATAACTGCAGGGTTATCTCCCTGGAGAAGTTTCCTGAGTATACAGAAGAAAGTGGAAATCCATGTTCTCCCCCAAACCCCACCATTTCTAGCTGGATCCAAGATTCTTTTGGTCTGAATACAGTTGAAATCATCAATGCTGTTAGTGACTACTCCCACTAATGAGAAAAGCAATGATTAAAATTTTAGATCTGTATTATTTGGCAAAGTCATAAAAATGATATCCATATACAAAAGAGTGGTTCATGAAGAATAAACTTTATTTTTAATAATTTTCCTCTAAACCACTAGGTAGAATATCAATATATTATTTCTGCCTCTTTCTACCTTTTCTCTTAAATCATGTCTGTTAAGTTGAAAATAAAATGGCGATAATTATCTGAATAACGTCACAGAACTTTCCAACTAAGTGACACAATTTAAATGATGAGAACCAGACACAATATATTTTTTTAAAGATTTTATTTATTTATTTGACAGAGATCACATGTAAGTAGAGAGGCAGGCAGAGACAGAGGGAAGCAGGCTCCCTGCTGAGCAGAGAGCTCGACACAGGCCTCAATCCCAGGACCCTGAGCCAAAAACAGAGGCTTTAACCCACTGAACCATCCGGATACCCAAGACAAAATATTCTAATACACCTTTCTTAATGTTCTTGATTTATGAGTAGACTCAACTCAAGACTCAACTATGGAAGCAGTTATTTTCTGTGAATAGTGTTTTCAACCCAATAGTGTTTTGGACACTGCTATTGGCCTGCTAAACTGTTAACTGATGCTTAGTCAACAGTTTTGAATGGGAATGAGACTTTTTGTGAGTAAGAAATATAGTTTTTCCTGACACAGGATGGAAGGGTTCAACTCTACTATAAATCTGTTTTAAAATGTGATTTCAGGGTGCCTGGAACAGCTCAGTCAAGTGTGGGACCCTTGATATTGGCTCAGATTATGATCTCAGAGTTAGCCCCCCATTGGGCTTCCTGCTCAGCACTGAGTCTGCTTCAAATTCTCTCTCTCTTTCTCTGTCTCTCCTCTCTGCTCATGCTCTCACTTTCCCTCCCTAAAGTAAATAAAATCTTTTAAAAATGTGATTTCAGTGGCTTTTAAAATTGGTCTCATAGTTATCTTGTTCTTAGTGACACTTGGTTTAGCATTCTCTTTTGTTTCCTGGTGACACAGTCTTCCATTTATGGCGAAAATTTCTCTAATTCACTGGATTTTAAAAAAAAAGTTCTAACTGGGTTTTTCGTTTTTTGCCATTCAGTCACCATCTTTCTGAAAAACAGTCATTCAAAAGAATTAAGGTCATGTACAAGTGTGTTAATGGGAATCCTGTGAGTTGCTTCTGCTGTTGGTATGAAGCTAGAGGCACATTATCTGAAAGCACGGGATTCATGGTACCTGGAAGGTCTATAAATCAGTGTGCTCCATCTTGCCTTGTCTGTTAAGACAGGTGGATCCCATTTGCACAGATGTTCTTTCTCTCTCTCTCTTTTCCTCTCTAAGAAGGAAATAAAATATATAGGCCCATTAATCTGCACAGGTCAACCTCTTTCATAGGGCACATTCTTGGAAAAGGTAAAGTTGCAGTTCAAATGTGTATAATATACAAAAAGGGGCCAAAGGCTCAGTCCTTTTCACTTTCAGCAATTATAAAGACCTAAGTATTAATGGAGTTATAAGAATTGTTTATCTTAGGTTACCCTGAAATTTAGGAAAAGATGATATACATTTCTAAAATTAATCCAGTAGGCTTAATTTAGGTCTAAAAACTGGATATAGATATAAGGCCTAAGATTAAATAATCACAAAGATTTAGATGACAGCACATACTCTTATTTTTGTAAGAGAACATTTTACATAAAATATATGTTTGATATACATCATTGGAGTAAAACATTGAGATTCCATTTTGTATATTTAATATTTACATGTTCTTTTGAAGTATTTACAAGTGAAGACACCAAAAAAAGGCAATGCTAATGAACTGCAAAAATAGCCATTGATTTTATTAAAAAATATTAACAACTACAGAATCAGGCTTGAAGACTGAATTTTAAAACAAACGTATTCACACTGACACATAACATGAGAATTAATATTCCTTTTTGAATTAGTTTTTCTCATCAACCATTTCTCATCATCTTTCTTTTTAGAAATTAAAATGACTGTATGATGACTGAAGTGAGGGAGAGATTGAAGCTAAAGATATTTACATGAACAGAACTGTTTCTAGTATTATTTTAGGCAGGAGAGGAAATATTGAGTGAAAGGGTGGTGAGGTACCTTCTGGCAGTCTGTTCTAACTGAATAGACACAGGAACAATAAGGGGAGAGGACACTCATCTTCATATTCATTGAACAAAAAAACAGTGCAAGGCAGCTTTAGCTCACATTAACAGGTGCATAAAATACAAATTAAGTTTTATCATCATATGGGAAGGTAGCATCATAAATGAAATAAGACTCATTATATGTTCTTTATAAGCGCTCCCTGGATTTTTTTTTTTTTTCCAAATTCAGAATTTTCAAGTACACTTCTAAAAGTTTGTTGAAAGAGGAGTGGCGTGTGAATTCGCAGCTGTTTCATATCCCAGCGCTTTCAAGGAATTCTGCTAATTGGTTGCAAAGCCAATTTAAATTGTCTTATCAAACCACAGGAACTCAGAATGTTGTTTGGACTGAGGCGTGTCGCATGCAACTTCTATAAATCACAAACCGAATTCTTTCTCGAGGGATTCTGGACAAAGCAATGCGGTAACTGTTAAAAATTTAAATATAGAGTTGCCAAGTGGAAACTAGCAGTTAGTTGAGGAGAAAAGAGGGGAAAAAAGAGTGTTTAGAGCTTTGAAGAGTACTTTGAAAGTCATCTGGAAATATTCACACAAGGGAAAATTTTCAGAGTATATATAGAGATGTAGCAAGTTTGCGAACAGAGTTTCTGTGCTAGGGATTTTCAGGAGTTAGTCATAAATCATCCTTTTTTTCTTCTTTAACTTCTCTTTCCTCAAATTGGGTTATAAATATCCCGCGAAACGTGCGCTTCAAGGGGCATGGCTCAAATGTGTGCGCGAAGAGGCTCCATCTCGGGAGAATGAAGGACGATCAAGCAAGGAACTAAACGCACGGGAATAATGAGTGCTACTGTAGCTTTTTCCTAGTGCTCTTTTCCAATAACAAAACGTTAGCGACAGATAATTGTACTGTAGGCTAGCACACGGCCAACAAATAAGCCCTGCGTAAAGCATGTATGTATTTAATAATGCCTGAAGATCAAAATAAGGAAGGCACATAAACACAATTCAGATGACCTTGTGGATGCTGCGCTTAGTAAATCATAAAGATCAGCGAGCCAAACCCTGGACAACGAGCTTGAAACCAAAGGAAAGTTTCTCAACGCACAAGATTAAAATGTTTATTTCCCTATGACAGAGGAGGTATAGATCATCAGAAAGTGTCCTCTTCCTGAAACAGAACGTTGCAAACGGGAGCTGGAAAGGACGGCCGTATTGTTAACACACTCCGCGAACTGAGCTTCTACGCGATCTTGCTGTGTCTTGTAATTTCCCCAATATGCTTTTAGGATGGAAAATAAAATCAAGAGGGTTAGATATTTTGAATGAAAAATCTGATTTTAAAAATATGAATCAGGAAACAGTGAAAAAAAGAACATTAACGCATTACCTTTGTAATTCTCTGTAAAGACCATAGCTGGAGAGGAAAACGGCATCGGAGTCTCTGTGGCGCAATCGGTTAGCGCGTTCGGCTGTTAACCGAAAGGTTGGTGGTTCGAGCCCACCCAGGGACGGGTCCCTCTTTTACCCGTTTGTCGCCGGAACTTTTGCACAATTCTGGAGTTCAGACCTCCGGACTACGCCGAGGTCGCTCTCCAGGGGTTGAGCGGAAAGAAACCGCGGCTCTCGCTTCGCCGCCCACCCTGCGGGTGGCTCTTCAGCTTCCGGGAGCGCTGGAGGCCCCTCCCCCAGGCGTCCCCGGCTCCCGACCGGCAGGTGGGCCTTTCCCGACCACCTCCTGACTCGGGGGTGGACGAAAGGGTCCAGCGCTTTAAAGCCCCCGCATCCTTTCACTTCCAGTTTCTCAGTTCCCAAACTCAGGCTGCTGAGTGCCCCAAGGGTTCCTCGTCCTCCTCGCTCGTTCCTGAAGCCCAGGCCGCACAGGTCCCTTCCGCGCCTCGCCGGGCTCCCGCGGCCACCGCGAGGCCGGGTGCGGACGCGGGGTGCCGAGAGCCCGCAGGGGCCGTGGGGGCGGGAGAGCGGTGGGGGGGGGGCTCAGCCGCGCGCACGCGCGCCGCCGCGCTCGGGGCTCGAACCCGCCGCCGGCTCCCGCCGCAGCCCCGAAGGCCTCCGCGGCAGGACGGCGGCCACCGCGGCTCGCGTTCCGCGTCGGGACCCCTGCCTGCATGTCTGTATTTCAAGAGCGCCGAGTTCAAGCTGTCCACTGATTTAAAACTCTTCACGTTTTTTTACACTCATGTTGAATCGTGCAGCGTTTGTCTCTTCCCCGTCGGCGTAAACATACACTCCCGTGGAGGGAGTTAAACGCGGACGCTGTGGTATTGGTGGATGCAGAGACGTTTGTTATAAAACCTTTGTGTGGACCCTATCGTAAGAGCATTTCTCTTGTTCTATTTTGCTTCTTATACTGACGTGCTAGAATTCTATAGAGAATGGAACGGACGTGCAGCCTTTCCCACCTATTCAGAAAGGAAGCAGATCCGTGTGTGTGTGTGTGTGTGTTTAAACAACTGCGTGATTGTGTGAAACGTAAAAAAAAAAAAAAAATGATGACAGGTTAAAAGTGAAACTGCTAACGTAAATTTTGATTCTCTAAGCATATACCATTTATTCTACAAAATGCAAAACTCTCTCAAAATCGTTACCTCATCCTTCATTCCCTAAATAGAGGCTGCCTTTGAGAAGTAATCATAGCTTCTTCATAATTATTGTCTTGGGTCTAGATTGCAGAAATTTGAAAGACGGTTCTGGAGGAAAGTGATGTTTTATTCCTGCAAATGAGTAGTTCTGCTCTTCTTTATATTTTCCTCCAGGTGTACAGGCTAATAGAGGTTAGCATTTCTCGTTTCGTCCTGGCTCTGCGATTAGTCCCTGCGCCGAGTGCTTTCGCGGAGGGATGTGTGCGAACCTCACAACCCTTCCAGGTAGGTCCTGTTGTTGCCTCCGTGCAGAGGAGCCGCCGGAAGCCGGGGGCCCTGGAGTAACTGGCCTGAATTTGCAGCGAGTTGCCAGCACCGTACAGCTTGGACGCAGGCAGTCAGGCTCCAGAGCCCAAGCCCCTCGCTGCTGTAGCACCTCCTCTAACCTAGAGCGACTTGATTAATTAGTTAATTTAAATCCAAAGGTGATATTTTAAATTAGTTTTTATGAAGTTTCATTCATGTTTTGCTCCAAATCTCATTAAAAAAAAAAAAAAAAAAAACAAGAAACCCTCACCGAACATTCATAGACTACTAAAGGGCATTGTTAAATTACACATTCATTGTGCTGCTTAATTTTATTGAAATGAAAACTGTGTAGGACCATGAAATCTTAATGTGAAACGTATCTTTGGGAAACAATTTGATAGCATTTATGTGGAGGAGACAAGATTAGAAATAAAGACAGGCGGGAATAGCCCAGGCAAAATATGAAGGAGGGATAGAAAGAAGAATAGATTCAAGCAATGGGGGCTAATCTAGAGTCTAAGGGTTCTTAGACCCCAGGCTGATGTTTGGCACTTGGGATAACCATCAGGACCTTGATTTTAGGGTACCTTTGTGAGATAGTACCAAGTTTAGCACCGGACAGGTGCCTAGGTGGCAGTTTTAAATTTGATCCTAAATTTTTAAGTATGTTCTTTCTCTCCCTAGTTCGGGGATTAATAGGATTTAGAGGCCAGAAAATAAAAAGGGAGGATTAAATGAGAATGGAGGTGGGGCAAGGAGTGCAAAACTGCCCTCTAATGTAAGTAGCTGATTTAATTATGTGGGCAAGTGCTTAGCACATTTCCCTGTACTCACTGTTGCTTACAGATAAAACAGGTGGGAAGCATTTTAGAAAAATTGCTTAAAAATTTATGGGCAAATTGCCTTTGTAAAATTTTAATGTGTATTGGTTAAAGACGTGGCAATAAATAGCATTTCTGGGGAGCAGTACCTTGTTCTCAGTTTCTTGCTTGGTTCTGTATACCAACCAAGCCCATAAATGTGTCGAGATCACTTAGATCCTTTATGGAAGACTGAAGACGATTTAAAAGGCTATGTCAGGCATTTGAGTATGTAAATATGTTTCTAATCTTGTTAGTAAACTGTTGTATATTTAAACTTCGTTTATAAAATTGTAAGAAAGCTCACTAAAGTAATGCAATAAAAGGTGAAACAAGTACTGTGGTTTATAAACTATTAGAGGAGGTAATATTCGTAATTTAAAATATTTTTAACATTTGATATTAATATTTTAAATATTTTAAATAATTTAAAATATTTTTTACGTTGCAACATTTCTTAGGATAATAGCGGTTAGGAGGTTAGGAGGAAGCCACATGGCTACCGGGTCTCTATTTTCGTTTTAACACCTGTGTCTGATGTCATACGATACAAGGTTTGGGGGAAAAACTTTTAAACTGCTAAAGAAACACAAATGCCTTGTTTCTGCATACATAATACATCGTAACCAGTAATGCTAATGTGAATTTTAATTTCATTTCTCCGAATTTTAGTGGCCATGAGGCCCAAGATGTTCAGTTTATAGCTACAACGGGCGGAGTGGGAATGCATTGGTGGTTGAATAAACTGTGATACAGTTAACGAGAAAATAGTTTAAGAAGTCGAAACCTTTTAAATAATTAAGAATGTTAATTTTATCACAGCTCAGCATTTCATTTGTGGTGCTTCAAGTTGAGCCCCTTTGGTAGTAGTATCAGTCATTCTGTTTTTACATATTAAAAATAAGTATTGAACTCATAAGAAGGCTGTGGGAATATATTTGTAAAATAGTGGTAAATACCTTAGTTTTAAGTTGTTTTCATAGCTTAAATTTTAAGAAAAGTCATTAAAAATTCAACTGTTTAGACTCATATCTTTAAGAAAACTCTTAAAATATTTTATCTTAAAGGAGGCTCCACATCCAGCATAGGGCTTGAACTCACAACCCTGAGATCAAGATCTGCATGCTCTACTGACCAAGCCAGCCAGACAACCCTATTTTAAAGGAAACTCTTTGTAACTGACATCTTGACCAATAAATAATTATCAACATCCCAGAAAAACTCCCCCTCTTGTACTTCCCCCAGCCATCAAAATATAACTTTTAAATTGTAACCATAGGGATTATGAAGTTACAGTGTGAATTTTAAGTGGTCATAGATCAGGAGTCAAAAACAAATTTACTACCAAACCCTATCAGATGAGTATTTACACCTGAAGGTCAGGAGAAGTAATAAAAATTGGAAATCAGTTTTCCATGACTACTCATTTTTGATCTAATCCTCTACAATAAACTTGGTAAGAATAAATTTGTACTATTAAAGCAGAAAATCTAGGAAGTTTACTATTTAGTTGAAGTCTTGAATTTTGTCTGTTAACAAACTGCTCTGACTCCCACCTGTTTAAAAACATGAAACACGGGACACCTGGCTGGCTCGTTTGGTGGAGCATGTGACTCTTGATTGTAGGATCGTAAATTTGAGCCCCAGGTTGGGGCTTACTTAAAAATAAAATTACTTAAAAATAAAATCTTTAAAAACATGAAATAAAACAACCTCGTGGAAATTACTATAGCATTTAAATTAATTAAAATTTTATTTCTGAAAATAAATTTTAAACTTTAAAATCAAGATGAGATTTGAGGTTAAAAGGTGTAGTAAGAGAAGATGACTCAGTAGTTTTCCAAATAATATATTCTAAAATCTTAAGAATTTTAATTCAGAATCCTCTGTTGGAGGAAAACAAATAGTCATCCTGTTATTTCTTGTTTTTTTTTTTTTGTTTGTTTTGTTTTGTTTTGTTTTATTTTGTTTTTTAAAAGATTTTATTTATTTAATTGACAGAGAGAGAGAAGCGAGAGAGGGAACACAAGCAGGGGGAGTGGGAGAGGGAGAAGCAGGCTGCCCACTGAGTGGGGTTCCTGATGATGCAGGACTCCATCTCAGGACCCTGGGATCATGACCTGAGCCAAAGGCAGACACTTAATGACTGAATCACTCAGGCACCCCCATCCTGTTATTTTGAAAGTGTAACTAACTATAAAAGAAAATCTAATCTGTATGAAAAAAAGTTTGAAGTTGTGGAAAGTCTAATTTTTGATACCACTAAGGAAAAGCATCCTAGGAAAGGTCAACATAAAAGAACCCAGAGCAAAGTTTTACTTTCTTTCTTTAAAGGAAATTCTTCATTGTTATCAAAGGAATGTATGTCTAAGGTTATAATAACAAATAACTGTAAATTTTAACTACAGTGATATTTATACATTATTTTTAATAGAAGTCATAAATAAGATAAAATATGCAACACTAATGAAATATATAGGATGAATAAATTATGGTATGTTATTTAGACATTACGATATGATGTAGCCATTTACATAATATTTTTCAGGAAATATGCCTTTGGGGGTGCCTGGGTTGCTCAGTCTGTTGGGCATCTGCCTTTGGCTCAGGTCATGATCCTAAGGTCCTAGGATCTAGCAGCAACCAGCTCCCCACTCAGAGAGAACTCTGCCTTCTCCCTGTCCCTCTGGCTGCCACTCTCCCTGCTTATACTCTCTCTCAAATAAATAAATAAAATCTTAAAAAAAATTCATACTACATATACAATCAAATTCTATATTCTATTCTATATTTTTTAAATAAATAAAAAATAAAATTCATACTATATATACAAACAAATTCTATATTCTATTCTATTTTTTCTAAAAAAATTTCTAATTCATACTATATATACAAAACAATTCATACCATATATACAAAAGAAATATGCCTTTGGACAATACATATAAAAAACTAGATACAAAACTATCCAAAAACATGATCTCAGTTTTGATAATGAGACTGAATAATTACTTACATAGGTGATCTATAAATATTTCTGGATAGTGAATGAAATATACCAAAACAAGATTCTCAGGAGCCTGCTTAAGATTCTTTTTCCCTCAGGGCATCTGGGTGGCACAGTGGGTTAAGCAAGTGCTTTCATTCAGGTCATGATCCCAGGGTCCTGGGATCAAGCCCCACGTTGAGTGCCAAGTCGGTCTCCCTGCTTGGCTTGGGAGTTTGGTTCTCACTCTCCCCCTACTCATGCTCTCTCTCTCTCTCTCTCTCTCTCTTTCTTTCAAAAGGATAAATAAAATCTTAAAAAAAAAAAAAAAAAGATTCTCTCTCCCTCCCCCTCTCTAAAAAAAAAAATTAAAAAATAAAGATAATACCTGAATTCATACTATATATATGCAAGTTTGAATTCTATTTTTCTTTCTTAAAATTAACCCTGAGGGAGAATAGGAAGCTGACATATAAACCTTTGTATATATGATCAAATGATTTTCAACAACAGTGCACAGACCATTCAAGGTAGAAGGCATAGTCTTTTGAACAGATGGTATGGGGAAAACTGGATTTCCACATTCAAAGGATTAAAGTTGGGTCCTTACTTTACATCATACACAAAAATCATATATAAAATCAAATATCTAAATAAGATGGAAAATTATAAAACTCCTGGAAGAAAACATAGGGGAAATATTCATGACATTGGATTTGGCCATGATTTCATTGACACGATACCAAAAGCACAGGCAACAAATTAAAAATAGATAAATTGAACTACCTCGGAATTAAATGCTTCTGTGCAAATGAACAACACCATCAACTGAGTGAAAAGGCAGCCCATGGGATGGGACAAAATATTTACAAATCGTATATCTGATAAAAGGTTACACCATCTAGAATATGGAAAGAACTTCTGTAACTCAACAATTAAAAAAAAAACAATTAAAAAGTAGACAAAGCACTCAAGACATTTCTCTAAAGAAGATATACAAATGGCCAGTAAATACATGAAAAGAAGCTGAACATCACTAATCACTCAGGGAAAAGCAAATCAAATCAAATCTACAGTGAGATAGCACCTCACCTGCATTAGGATAACTACCATTAAAAACAATAGAATAATAACAACGAGCAGAAAATAACAAGGGTTGGCGAGGTCATGGAGAAATTGGAACCCATGTGCTTGGTTGGTGGGAATGGAAGATAGTGCAACCACTATGGAAAACAGTATAGTGGTTCCTCAAAAAATTAAAAATAGAATTACCATAAGGTCCAGCAATTTTGCTTCTGGTACATAACCAAAAGGATTGAAGACAGGATGTCAAAGAGGCATTTGTACACCAATGTTTGTAGGAGAATTAGTCACAGTAGCTAAAATGTGGAAGCAGTCCAAGTGTCCATTGCCAGATGAATGGCTAAGCAAAATGTGTTATATACAGACAATGGTATATTATTTTGCCTTGAAAAAGAAGGAAATTCTGACATCACAACAACATGGGTAAACCTTGAAGACTTTCTGCCACAAAATCAGCCACAAAAATACAAATACCGTACGATGCCACTTATATGACGTACCTAGAGTAGTCAAATTCCAAAACAGTCAGTGTGGATGGTGGTTGCCAGAGGCTGGGGGAAGGGGAGAATGTGGAGTCGTGGTTTAATAGGTGTAGAGTGTTTTGCAAGATGAAAAGAGTTCTGGAAGCTGGTTGCACAGCAATGTGAATGTCCATAATATGACTGTATACTTAAAATGATAAAGATGGCAAATTTCATATTCTGTATATTTTTACTGCAGTTAAAAATTTTTGAAAATTATTTTGAGGGGTTTTGTTCCCCTCCTTATTTAAGATCTATTATAAATTATATAAGACATTGGAGTATTGATGCAAGGATAGCTAAGTAAGCCAGTGGTAACAATTGAGAACACAGAACCATGCTTAAGGACATTTAGTTTTTTGAGAAGGTGGGCTCCGAAGGAAAGGGGAGGATGATCCCACGCTCCAGTGTGTGTTGTGCAGGGTTTCTGGGTGGCTCCATCGTTAAACGTCTGCCTCTGGCTCAGGTCATGATCCCAGGGTCTTGGGATCGAGTCCCGCATTGGGCTTCTCGCTCAGTGGGGAGTCTGCTTCTTCCTCTGCCTGCTGCTCCCCCTGCTCATTCTCTCTCTCTCTCAAATAAATAAAATCTTTAAAAAAAAAAAAAAAGAGGGATAAATAACTTGTCCAACACTCATCCAACAGTGATGAGGCAGGAACAGGAAAATCAGAATAGCCCAAAAGGGGAAACAAGAGTCATGCACCGATTCATAGAGTAACTTTGCAGTCCAGCTGGGCACGTATAGTCCTCCGCTGGAGACCAGTCCTGATCTGTGAGAACAGTTCCCAAACCTCTTGCCTCCACCCTGAGTCATCCTTCCCTTTACATAATAAATGGAAAGCTGGACAGTTTTCTGAGTCTGCTTACTACGTATGAAAGCTTGAAGGCCCAGAGACCACTTTTCATGATCAACTGTCTCTATCCTTTTCCATACAAATGGGTTCAGTTCCTTTAAAAACACTATGCATTTTGTGTGGATCAACTCATAACTCCATTTAGTGAAAGCCACACCTGCCTTCTTTCTGGAACAGGACTGTGAAATAGCTCTGGAACAAGTTACTTATGATTCTTAGAAGCCCTGTTGTCTGGCTGCGAGACACACCCTCAGGATTTCTTAGAAGGCTTTTTGTTCAGCTGAAAGGCTCATGACACATCACCTGAAATCTTCCTGGGGTTTCACCAAAGTGTCTTCTAGTTCCACCCTTGATCTGAATATTACACTCAGGCACGTTTCACTCCCAGTGTCCTGGACTTGATCTTGTTTCTCCTGATTCCATTTTACCTTGAGACACCTGCTTCATCTGAGAGACAGCCCTGCTTTCAAATCCATTAAATCCTGGTTCCCTCTCAGGCTTGAAAACTACACTTCCTTTTTTTTTGCTTATCTTCCTCATCAGGTATTTTTTTTCACAGGCAGCTAAAAACAAAACAAAGCAAAGCAAAGCAAAGCAAAAACAGTGGGAGCTTTCAGCAGTTCTCCGCCTATAAATATCCTCAGCCAGACCTGTGAGTTCCTCAGGTACCTTTTCTATTTCCAGCCTTACTGCAGGTGACAGTTTCACCACTGTGTTTGTGTGTGTGTGTGTGTGTGTGTGTGTGTGTGTGTGTGTGTGTTTATCACAAACTGTTAATCATCACTACTCAAGTCCCTTTCCTTCAGTCTCCAGTAGCCATCTAGTCACTGTCTTTCAAGCCTTTACTAATGGTCTCTTTAAGGAGCTCTGTCTTCTGTTGACCACTTGGTCCCAAAGTTAACACCATATGTTTTTGCTTTTGTTAAGGTAGACACCTTATTTGCAGACACCAAGTTCTGTTTCAGGGATCTGTGGTTGCGTAATAAGCCATGATAAAATTCAGTGGCTTAAAACAACTGTTTTGTTATATATCTCTTGATTCCATGAGTTGACTGGGGCTCAGCTAGTCAGTGCCTTTCCTGGTGCTACTTGGGGTCGGTCATGTGTTTACAGCCGGATTGGGGCTGGGACTAGATTTCTGGCACTTTAGGCTCCTCCATGTGGCCCCTTTCTCCACATGGCCCTATCTCTCCAGTAGGGTAGCTCAGAGAGGAAGGGAGTGAAAGAGGCTAGGCGTTCTTAATGTCTGGGCACAGAAGTCTGAAAATGTTCTCTGCATTCTGCTGGTCAGAACAGGTATGGGTTGTGCCCAGATCCACAGAAAGGGGGTGCAGGCCCTTCCTGTTGATGAGCATAGAGACATGTACACTGAGAATTGCAGAATTATTTGCAGAATTATTTGGGGTCTTCTTTGAGGACCTGCTACCACATCAGTCTTCTGATCTATTACCTTTGTAGCCTCAGGCTAAGCAGCCAAGCCACTCGCCATTACCATGAGTCTGTATATGTTCTTACCCTGAGCTATGTCGCTCTCCATATAGAGGTACCCCCTGAATGAAACTGTGCCCATTGAAAGGCTTGGTCCTCGTTGCTGCCTTTCAGGGTTACTCCTGAGTGGGGCACAGAATAGTTGCTGTACATTTTTGACGTGCATCCACATACTGAACTGACCCATTGTGACTACAGACGGACTTTTTCCTCCTTTGTCATTTGGTCAGAAGAGACTACCTCCCACCCTGAACCCTTGACCCCCAATATGGCCACAGATGTTGACTGTGGGAGATGCAACACTGGTGGGTGAAATGGGGGTTTAGGTCACCTGCCCATGTGGTTTGCTTATCTCCTTTCACCCTGACCCCAGATGTATCATTCCTTTCAGTGGATTGTTGCTGGACTTGTGCAACCTTGTAATATTGTGGGTCTGATAGAATCCAGCTCAGGATGGTCAGTTCCAGTCTCATGATCACTGGATGACCTATGGTCAGGCATTCTGTTACCAGGGTCCAAGAGGTTGTTCAAAGGTGGTTTTGTTTTGGTTTTTGTTTTGTTTCATTTTTTAATTTTATTTATGTATTTGAGAGGGGGGAGGGGCTGAGGAGGAGGGAGAAGGACAAGAAGAGCCTGTGCAGAACATGGAGCCCTACCCAGGGCTCAGTGCCCAACCCTGAGATCATGACCTGATCCAAAACCAAGAGTTGGATGCTTAACTGATTGAGCTACCCAGGCACCCCCAAAGTGGTTTTTAAATGATATAAAACCATTTGCTATGGAGAGCATGGCCTTGGTCCAGAACTGTGGGGTCTGTATCATGATTCTCATTTTTGGAACTGCCATTAACTCCACAAGGCATCTTTTCCTATCAAACAAAGACATATCTGATACCACAGGGTATGCTGAGTTGAGTGGTCCAAATGGCAAGACAGCTTGCATTGCAGCCCAGATTTCCTGCAGTGCCCTTTCCTGCTCTAGACCCTACTCAGAACTAGCAGCCTTTCATGTCACCCAATAAATGGGTGAGACATGTTCTTGAGTGTGGCCCCTGAGAGCTCTAGCAAGCATTTTGCTGTTTTCTTAGTGGCAGGAATTGTGAGATCCAACACGTTGACAATTACTTTTGGAAGGGGTGCTTTAGACCATGGGATTCCTTATAACTTTGCTGTTGTGCTGGCCCTGACTCTCTGTGGGATTCATTTCCTACTCTCTGGATCACATGTGTATTACCAATGTCTCCAGGGTGCTTTTCCTTCTTTCTTATCTGGGCTCCCCGACATAATGTCATCGCTAGAGCAGACCACCATGATGTTCTGCATATCTGGACAGTGTGGATCCCCTCAGATCATATTATGATCAGGGGTGAGAGAATTAACCTACCCCTGGAGCTAGACTGAGGACACATTTTTGTGTCTGTCCCACATGAACACAACCTGCTTCTGAACTTTCTTCCTGGTGAGATGACCACATGTCATACATTTGAGGCCATGGTACCATTGGGGCCACTGCTTAATAGGTCACCCTCCAGGAATCATGTGGTTTTGGAAAAGGTCAGGCCAGTGAGTCAAATGGTGATATGGTAAGGACCTCCACAGCATCCTTTGGATGTTCAAGTGGGGAAAGTAATCTTGGCCATTCTCCTTGTGACATGATTTTTGTTTGTTTGTTTGTTTACCATCTAGGCTGAGGGTAGGAGGGGGCACTATCAGAGCTTCTGTGTGGTCTTCCCCAGAGGGTAGTTCATGCCCCAGAGGCCAAGGAACCAATGCGGGGCTTTGTGCCAACTACCAAGTATATCCATTCCAATTATACATTTATGCATTCAGCACTGCTGTGTGGTTCACAAAACCACGATGCCCTGTGAAGGCACCCACTCTAATGGGAGTGGAGGGCAGTGGGGATGGCATGGGAACATGACAACAGTTTGGGTTGTTGGGTATCAATGTTAATTCCGACTCTGTGTCCTTGAACTATCTGGGAATTACTCTTTCCCCAGTGTGCCATAATAAATGACTATATGTCCCTGTGGGGCAGAAGGGTTGGGAGAATCTTTATCATATATACTGAACATGAGTGACAGGATTCTTCCTCCTGGGGCCCAGTCCATCCTTCAGTCATGTCAGTGGGTTTTCAGGCCGAGTAATGGCTCAAATCCAGAAACCAGGCAGAGTACAGCAGTTTTTTTTATTGGGTGGCTACCCTCAGCCTCCTGAAGAGCCATCCTTGACTCCTTTTGATTGCATGGTTTGACCAGTATGCTTACTGGCTGCTCATCCATCTTGCCCCTAAGGTTGCTGTATGCTATTAAGCATCTCCTTATCTCAGTGGGTCAGACCCCTATGCCTTCAGTCTAACCTTGCCAGTCATTACAGTAATTGCCTACCATCTGCCCTCCATTACCTCAGGACTCTATCACCCGATTGCTATCAGGGAAACCAGTTCTGTAAGTGCATTCCCAGTGTCAGCCCAAGAAGTCATTACAGAAGACAATGCTGACTTTCATCATGACACTGGTGCCCCCTCATCCCAGTGCCTTCCCTGTTTATTAAACAGAGTATCCTCTAGGCTCTGCCACAGAGTTGTTGGTGGGTAAGTTTTCTGGCTGGAAATTGCATAACCACTCTAGACCACTTTTCTGAACACTGAAACCTTTTTTTCTCCTGGTTGCTCTCACATCTCTGGAATTCCCTCCTCAACGACTGCAGCTGGGTTTCCTACCAGCTTGAGAGAGCCAGTGGTAGTTAGCATCCTCTCCCAGGGTGCTTGGCAGGTTGTAGGTCATAGGATTGTCAATACTGATCAGTCTTCCTTCATCCAGCTTTCCTTTCTACCCACTTTGATTCAACACCCTCAAGGAATGCCCCAATTATACACCCTTGGCTTCTGCTGGTACATGGTAGCTTGGTCCTATGGTCCTTTTGGGGGCATAATCTCTTCTCTCCCTCAGCAGGATGGATCATGCTATGCCTTAACCCTACTTATTTGTCTGATGTCTAGGAAGGGAGGTGGGATATCTAAGGGGAATGCCCGTGGTCTTGCAAGGTAGAGGACTCTGATTGTCTTCAAGCACGGAAGGAACGCTGGCCTTTTATGGAAGGGAGTGGGCCACTTCTTCATACCCAGAGGCCGAGGAAAATTTAAGAAGTCAAGATGTCCCCGTCTCATGCCTTAGGACCAGCTCTGTCCCAACAGGTCCTAACTTTGGTTGGTACATTGGCCTAGCTTGAAAATTCAACCTCTTCTTAAGCTCTGCTATTCTTATAATGAGCCCTGGGCTTGACCCTCACCCTTTTCTGGTCTATGCTCATAGGAGATGAGAGTTTCTTTATATGGTACCAAAGAGGCTGTCTGACTTTCATGCTCACACTTAATTGGTGATTAGTTAGCCTCCACCTTTCATTGTCCATTTCTAGTTCATCCATAGTCCTCAGCAGCAGCCAGGTTCATAATCCTTGTAATTACTACTTTCTCTGTCTCTCAAATTCCTGAGATACTGCACTTGCCAGTGCATTCCCTCTCACCAGCGTCTTACCCCCCATTCACATGGTGACCAGTTTAATAATTGCACCACTACCTCACGCCAGAGGTAACGTCTCTGTCTGCCACCATTGAGGGTCTTCATTGCCACCTGGCCAGTGGGTGATCCAGCTCTGAAATTTCATTTTATTTTAAAGATTTTATTTATTTATTTGACAGAGAGAGAGAGATCACAAGTAGTGAGAGGCAGGTAGAGATGGGGTGGGAAGCAGGCTCCCTGCTGAGCAGAGAGCCTGATGTGGGGCTCCATCCCAGGTCCCTGGGATCATGACCTGAGTCGAAGGCAGAGGCTTTAACCCACTGAGCTACCCAGGCGCCCCCGAAATTTCATTTTAAAGCCTGCTTCCGAGGCCCACTTCCAGCTCTAGCTGCTGCAGCTCGGGTGACCTGGGGAACCAGCACTCTGAGATTTGCATGTAGAAATTTACAGAGGAACGCTCTCAGGAATAGCTCCCTTGAGGGAACAAGAGAGATAGTTTTGGGCAAAGAGAGAAGTTGAACTGTAGTGCAGTGACAAAAGCAGCTTCTGCTGATTCCACGGGGAACTCTGAGGCTGAATAGCCTTTCAGAGATTGTACCAGATCAAGGCATGGGGGGATTGGGCCTTTGTCTCCTTGCCTTGACCAGCCATTGGGTATGGGCTGCCTCTGATGGAGGGGCATAAACTTAATATGAGGCAGCTTCCTTCAGCTGAGGGTAATCCCAGAGGATGAATTCAACTGTGAGCCAGCAGTAGCCAGTACTCCCAGCAATGGTCTTGATCCCAAAGGAGGTCTGGTGGAGTGGGGCACAACATCCACTGCACAAGTCTAGGGACTTTTGTTTTTTATTTATTTTCCCTTTTATATTTGTTATTTATTAATTCTTCCTGTTTTCCTGAAGTCATTGCTGTTTTTGTTTCTTTTCTTCTTTCTTTCTTTCTTTTTTAGTTTCATGGTTGTTTCTTTTTTAAAAATTCCAGTATAATTAATGAACAGTGTTATATTAATTTGGATATATGAGATAGTGGTTCAACACTTCCATACATGTCCCAGTGCTCCTCATGATAAGTGTACTCTTAATCCCTTCACCTACTTCACCCCCATCCCTCCACCCATCTCCCCTCTGGTAACTACCAGTTTATTCTTTGTATGAGTCTGGTTCTTTGTTTCTCTTTTTCTTTGTCTGTTCTGTTTCTTAAATCCCACCTATGAGTGAAATCATATGATATTTGTCTTTCTCTGACTGACTTATTTCGCTTATCATAATACCCTCTAGTCCATCCATGTTGTTGCAAATGACAAGATTTCATTCTTTTTTGTGGCTGAGTAATATTCCATAATAGATGCACCACATCTCCTTTATCCATTCATTTATCAGTAGACACTTAGGCTGCTTACATAATTTGGCTAATGTAAAAAAATGCTGCAACAAACAAAGGAGTACATAGATCTTTTTTTTTTTTTTTGAATTAGTGTTTTTATATTCTTTGGGTAAATTCCCAGTAGTTCAATTACTGGATCATAGGGTAGTTCTATTTTTAATCTTTTGAGGAACCTCTATACTCTTTTCCACAGTGGCTGCACCAGTTTGCATTCCCACCAATAGTGAAAGAGGGTTCCTTTTTCTGCACATCTTCACCAACACTTGTTTCTTGCTATTCTGACAGATGTTGGGTGATATCTCATTGTGGCTTTGATTTGCATTTCCGTGATGATAAGTGACGCTGAGCATCTTTTCATATGTCTGTTGGCTATCTGTATATCTTCTTTGGAAAGATGACTACTCTGCCCTCTTTTTTTTTTTTAACTTTTTATTAACATGTAATCTATTATTAGCCCCAGGGGTATGGGTCTGTGAATCTCCAGGTTTACACACTTCACAGCACTCACCATAGCACATACCTTCCCCACTGTCCATAACCCCACCACCCTGTCCCTACCCCCCTCCCGCCAACCCCCCTCAGTTGTTTTGTGACATTAAGAGTCTCTTATGGTTTGTCTCCCTCCCGATCCCATCTTGTTTCATTTATTCTTTTCCTACCCCCAGACTCCACATGTTGCCTCTCAACTTCCTCAAATCAGGGAGATCATATGATAATTGTCTTTCTCTGATTGACTTATTTTGCTAAGCATAATACCCTCTAGTTCCATCCACGTTGTCGCAAATGACTCTGCCCTATTTTTTTTTTTTAAGATTTTATTTATTTATTTGATGGAGAGAGAAATCACAAGCAGGCAGAGAGAGGAGGAAGCAGGCTCCCTGTTGAGCAGAGAGCCCGATGTGGGGCTCGATCCCAGGACCCTGAGATCATGACCTGAGCCAAAGGCAGAGGCTTTAACCCACTGAGCCACCCAGGCGCCCCAACTCTGCCCTATTTTGAATCAGATTATTTATCAGTGTCAAGTCGTATAACTTCTTTTAGTATTTTGGATATTCACCCCTTATTGGATATATTATTTGCAAATGTCTTCTCCCATTCAGTAGGTAATTTTTTTTTTGTTATGGTTTCCTTTGCTGTGCAAAAGCCTTTTTTGTTTTGATATAGCTCTAATAGTTTATTTTTGCTTTTGTTTCCTTTCCCTTAGGAGACATCTAGAAAAGTGTTGATACAACTGATGTCAGAGAAATTACTGCCTATGCTCTCTTATAGGATTTTTACAGTCTCAGGTCTCCCATTTAGGTTCTTAATCCATTTTGAGTTTATTTTTGTGTATGGTGTAAGGAAATGGTCCCAATTTCATTCTTCTACATGTAGTTGTCCAGTTTTCCCAACACCATTTGTTGAAGAGACTATATTTTTCCCATTGCATATTATTGCCTACTTTGTCATAGAGTTATTGAGCGTATAGTTGTGGGTTTATCTTTGGGCTCTCTATTCTGTTCCGATGATCTATGTACTTTTGTGCCAGTACCATACCGTTTTGATTACTACAGCTTTGTAGTATATCTTGAAATCTGGAATTATGATACCCCCAGATTTGTTCTTCTTTTTCAAGATTGCCTTGGTATTCGGGGTCTTTTGTGGTTCATACAAGTTTTAGTTTATTTGTTCTAGTCCTGTGAAAAATTACATGCTTGGTACCTATATATCTTTTTTAAATACTGAAATCATTTATATCTAAATTTACCAGAGAAGAGTTCTCCTTTTCATTATTTTATAGATAATCTAATTATTACTTGCTTTTTGACTTAAACATTTTTTAACTTTATTAATTTATGGTTGCATAACTATAGTCTGAGAATATGGCCAATATAATGTCTACTTTTATAGTTTATTTAAATGTTTTTTGTTTCTGATTAAAATTTTGCTTCTATTTTTTCCACATATGGCAGAGAAGATATAAAATAATTGAATGTAATTGAATCTGACATTGTATATTTGTATGTAATGAAATATATGATATGCAGTACATATAGACAAAGTCAGAGTATATTCTTTTTCTTCTCTTGATGTTATCAAAGGTTTTGATGAACAAGAAATGAATATAATAACAGGGTGAAATGGTTCTCTTAGTCTCTTTTGAGTCTCAATGTAATAGTGGAAAAGCAATCAGGGTAATAAATGTCTGTGTTATTTTCCTTTCTTTCTTTTCTTTTTTTTTTTTTTTTTTGGTCTGAAATGTTGGTTGTTTACCAATAAATTAAAAAAATTATTTCTAACCTAGGGGTGTATGGGTGGCTCAGTCAATTAAGTGTCTGCCTTTGGCTGAGGTCATGGTCATCTGGGATTGAACCCCACTGGGCTCCCTGCTCAGCGGGGAGTCTGCTTCTCCTCCCTGACCTCCCCCCACCATGCTCTCACTCTCTCTGTCTCTCTCAAACAAATAAATAAAATCTTTAAAAAATTATTTCTAAGTAAGTATTTAAAAACCAAGCAACAGTTATTTTTGTAATAAGCATGAGCGTTTCTAGGGTAACATTGGACTCTGATTGGCTGAGTTCAGGTAAAATGAAGCATCACACAAGTTTTGATTCTTAGATTTGAAGCTCTTATATGTTCACTTGGTTTTTGGCCTCAATATAATAAATAGTGTTGAGGAGAATCATGCAGCATTTTGATTACATTGATTTTTGTCAGAAAGAAGATAGAGTGCATGGAGGACAAGCATACTTTGTAGAATGTGATGATTCCTGATTGAACTTTTAGTGTTTTAAAACTCATTAAAATTTCTGAAGGTTTGTACTCTGTTTAATTATATTATTATAATTGATAAATTGCAGCTTTTCATTAAAATCCTGTCCTTCCTCGGCCTGCTTTTTATTATCTCTAATCTACTTTTTTTGAAGTTTTGTGGGCCAGGTTACCAATGATGAAAACAATGCGAATATTATATCCTCTGTTCCAAAGAAATCTCCTAAGTTTCTGAAATCAAGTAGCAAATAAATTAGCTCTTATATGTAGAATGTTACTACCTGGATTTTTTTTTTTTTTTTTTTTAAGAATAAAGAGTATTCCATTTCATTGTGAGTGGCTTTCCTTAAAAAGGTTGCCATATTTGAATCTATTTGTAATAATTTAAAATAGGTTGTATATGTATCTTTTCTTTAAAAGCCATATTTAACAAATCTAGATTGGAAGTTGTTTGGGGGATTAAATGTTTACTGCAAACATAGTTGTAGTACAAAGTTAGGACTGAAGTAAGAATATATCATATCTCATAAAATGGATGGAGATGTACATTATCACCAATTTATTGTGTTTTTTTTTTTAAAGATTTTATTTATTTATTTGACAAAGAGAGAGTGAGTGCAGAAGTAGGGGGAGCAGGAGAAGCACGCTCCCCACTGAGCAGGGAGCCTGATGCAAGAATCCATCCCAGGACCCTGGGATCATGACCTGAGCCAAAGGCAGATGCTTAAAAACTGAGCAACCCAGGCCTCCCTAATTTATTATTATTTTTTTAAGATTTTATTTATTTACTTGAGAGAGCATGAGACTGAGATAGAGAGAGAGAGAGAGAGCACAAGCAGTGGGTAGGGGGTAGAGCTCTGGACAGGGAGGACCAGATTCCCTGCTGAGCAGGGAGCCCGATGCAGGGCTCCATCCTGGGACTCAGGGATCATGACTTGAGTCAAAGGCAGACGCTTAACTGACTGAGTCACCAAGGTGCCCTGTTCTGCCAGGACTGAATGGTTAGTAAATAAGAGTTTATTGAATGACTTTTGTTGGCAGGAAAAAATCCTTGAAACTCAGAGTTTCTTGCAGATAAAACTTTGACATACACTGCAACTCTTTGAATTTCTGATTCTCGTTATAAGGCACATCATATAGTGCCTTGCATTATAGTTGTAGTCACTGTTTTATCTCTTCTCTTAGATATTTTTAAAAACTTACAATGTGGTTTATAAAGACAACTTTGAAAATAGAAAGAAGAAAGCAGTTAAGCTTAGTTCTAATCATACTGTGGGGCTGTTGCTTTTTTTCTCGATATCATTCGTGTACTCATAATTTTCCCATATGAGTATGTGGTGTATTTTTTTTTTATGTGGTGTATTTTTAAGTGCTGGTTAGTGTTCCATCAGTGTGTAGATCACAGCACTTTTAATGATTTCACTATCACTGAACATTTAAGATGTTTCATTTCTTCATTGACATACAAAATACTAAAATGTGTCTTTATATATATTGAGTTGGCCCTCATATTTAGGATGAATTTCCCAGGTGGATATTATTATAGGCAATGGCACTGAGGTAGAGTATTACTACTCTAGAGCTCTTATCCTGTATTGCTAAATTGCCTTCAAAAAGGGACTGTGCCAATTTGCACCCTTCCTAACAATGAATGAAAATATCTGTTTTGCTGTACTTCTAGCAGCAGTGAGCATTATTATTTAAAAACTCTCTCCCTATTTCTTTTTTGTTCAAGTAGTATCTCATTGCTTTAATCCACATTTCTTTGATTATGAAGGATTTTCATCATTTCCTTACGTTTGTTAACTTTCTCTTCTGTGATCTGACTGCATTCATTTAAAAAATAACAGCATGGGGGGGTGCCTGGGTGACTCAGTGGGTTAAAGCCTCTGCCTTCGGCTTAGGTCATGATCCCAGAGTCCTGGGATCGAGTCCACATTGGGCTCTCTGCTCAGTAGGGAGCCTGCTTCCTCCTCTCTCTCTGCCTGTCTCTCTGCCTCCCTGTGATCTCAGTCTGTCAAATAAATAAATAAAATCTTAAAAAAAAAAATAGCAGCATGGTTAGAATAAAGCTATTTATAATATTATATGTTGATATAATATATAGTAAAGAGATAAATACACTTCATATTTCATAATGAATACATATTTCATAATGAATACATATTGATATATTCGCACACCACATAATTCACACAGTTACAGAGTACAGTTCAATGATTTTTAGTATATTCACAGAGTTGCACAACCATCACTAATTTTAGAATATTTTCATCACCCCAACAAGGAACCTCATGCAATCATTTCTCACTTCCCAACCCCCTCTTAGCTTGGCAACTGCTACTTTTTTTTGTTTTCTGTCTTTATATGTCTGCCATTCTGGACATTTTATGAAATCATGACTATTTCATAGAATATGGCATTCATGGAATCACATATAATGCATCATTTCTTGGGACTGGCTTCTTTCTTTTAGCATAAATTTCAAGCTTCAACAATGTACCGTGTAGCAGACCTCATTCTTTTTTATGGCCCTGTTTTATTCTGCTGTATGGATAGAACACAATTTTGAGGGGGGAAGGGGCAGAGGAAGACAGAGACAGAGAATTTTAAGCAGGCTTCACGCCCAGTGTGGAGTCCGACATGGGGCTCAATCTCCTGATTGTGAGATCATGGCTTGATCCAAAATCAAGAGTCAGATGCTTAACTGACTGAGCTACCCTAGATATAACACATCTCGTTTATCCATTCATGCTTTATGGTTATTTAAGTTGTTTCCACTTTTATTTTTTAAGATTTTATTTCTTTATTTGACACAGAGAGAGAGAGCACAAGCAGGGCGAGTGGCAGGCTGAGGGAGAGGGAGAAGCAGGTGCCCCTCAGAGCAGGGAACCCAATGCGGGGCTCGATCCCAGGACCCTTGGATCACAACATAAGCCGAAGGCAGATGCTTAACCCACTGAGATACCCAGGCACCTCAATTGTTTCCACTTTTTAACTATCATGAGAAAAATGCTTCTTTGAACACTAATGTACAAGTTTTTGTGCGGACATATATTCTTACCTCTCTTAAGTATATATCTGGGAACTCTGTTGCTGGGTTGTATGGTAAATCCATATTTTTGCGGTACTGCAGAGTGCTTGTACATGATTTCTGCATATTTCTCTATTGGGGTCTTGGTGCTTTTGTTTTACATTTGTATGAGCTCTTTATAGAAGGTTGATATTAATCTTCCCTACTTGCAGAAAGTATTTTATCCACACATACTGCTTGCCTTTAACTTGAGTAATGGTTTTCTGTGTGCAAACATTTTTAATTTTTACACTGTCAGTTCTGTCAATATTTTATTTTATAATTGATTTCATCATTTTTAAGTCTTCACAAATCATTCCTCTGTCAAGTTTGATAAATATTAATGTTTATTTTCTTATAATTTTTATATAATTTAATCTTTAAAACTTTTTCATTACTTTAGTTTGAGTGAATTGTGTAAGATTAAGATCTAAATGGATTTTCACTCCCAAAGATCTAACCAGTTGCAACATTACCATTTTCCTAACACTTCCTCCCTGTCTTGTTGAGTTTGTATGCTTCTTTCATTATTTCTTAATCTTTTTACATGTCCTAAAGTCAGTTTTGTTCACTGTGTCTATTCCTACACCAGTAGAGCAATGTCTTAACTGTTAAAGTTTTATAATATGTTCTGTATCTGGAAAAACAAGTTTCTTTCTCCTCAGCCCTGCATCTCACATTCAGTGAATCATTTTTTCAGAAATTTCTTGGTGATTCTTATTTTTTTCCAGATGTTTCCAGGATTAAGTTCTGTTATGCTTTCTAACTACTGCTGGAATATTTATTGCACTCGCATTAAATGCTCAATTTTATTTTGAGAGACTTGACATTTTAATTTTAATAGTAGAGCGTTTTGTCATCTAGGAATCTGGTATATCTTTCTGGTTATAGAATTTTGAAAGATCTCAGCTAAGTATTGTACTCACTTGTGGAAATCACTTATTGTTTATTGCCCTGCTGGGACAGATCCAGGTTTTGTGGGGTCTTTGGCTTATGCGGTTTGAGAGGCTTACTTTAAGAAAGGGAATACAAAATTACAAATACAAAAACTAGGTGCTGGATGTTGGCAGGAGACCATGCAGGTAAAGAGCACTGTGGCTGAGTTCCACAGTTGACCTCTTTTCAGACAGAGGACTTTGTTGCTCTTGTGGGTAAGGCCTCATGAGTGATGTGTTCTTAATACTTATTTAGCATCCATAGGAATGCAGGAAACCATTTAGTGAACTTAGAAAATACTTTTTAAAAATTTTCTTGTTTACCATTTTAGATTTTCTGTACCAAGTTTCTTCACACTGTATGCAACTAGCAATAGGTTTATATTCATCTACAGTATTCCTCCCTACATCTTTAGTTTCTTGAAGGGAAGAACTGTATTTTATAGGTAATTAAAAATATTCTTGGTGATGAATGATAAAGGATTATATGATTATATTATTATATTATATTATATTATATTTATTGAAGACAGAGCTAGATGAATTTATACTCACCAAATTCATGCTTGAGATAACACATGCTTTTGTCCATGTAGCAGAACAGAGGCTGCAGAGCTGTAAATTTGCCTTAAAGACATGTATTATATTGTAACATATAATAACATACTTTGTTTTATAGACAGACTTTTAATATCATCTTAATGCTCTAAATTCAGATTATATTTACAGAGAATTTTCAACAGTTTTCATTCCGGAAGTTATTCAAGGAAGTTTGTATTTGGCCTAGATTCTTGTGCCAAAAATAAATTGCCCAAATAGGGAAGAAAGCTTCCTAATAAAATAGTCTTGAGACTATAAATCAATAACTAGGTTAAAAAAAGTCTCACTGGGGACTTAGTCTATTTACCAAAAAAAAAAAAGAAGAAAAGAGAAAGGAGAAAGAATAAAAGAATTGTTTACATCTCCTACTGCAATAGCATTTTATAAAATAAGAGATCAGATTTTTATAAGCAGTTTGAAAACTGCATGTTTCAGGAATTTCAGAAAGCAAATGATGTATTATTTCGGCCTCTTTAATGTCTTTGAATTCTAAGGTAAATATTATAGGACAACAGAAAAATGGACAATTTGAGTTACTTATTGGTTCCTTAAGTTAACTGTCTTCTCATAATTAGAACAAGTTTTGGAAAATTCATAAACTCCCAAACTTTTCTTTTTTTAAAGATTTTATGTATTTATTTGACACACAAAGAGAGAGAGAGAGTTCATAAGTAGGCAGAGAGGCAAACAGAGAGAGAGGGGGAAGCAGGCTCCCTGCTGAGCAGAGTCCAAAGCAGGGCTCGATCCCAGGACCCTGAGACCATGACCCGAGTTGAAAGGAGAGGCTTTAACCCACTGAGCCACCCAGGCGCCCCACAAACTCCCAATCTTAACCGCAGAAACCGACTGAGCACTCTACAGGTGTGTAACACATCATGGCTGATGCCACTAAGAACTCCAGTCCTAATTCTTAACTATCAAAAAATCAATCATACAGGGATATTTTTAGTAAAGATTCTCTGTTTTGATCATTGAAGTCATCTCTTCCCAATAAAGAATGCTCAGACTGTTATGATTATAACTGTTAGTTAAATTAAATGTATGATTAAGTAAATGTTGGAACGTAGGATTAAGAGGTGATGTGAATGAATGCATGCACCTTTAAGTGGCACTAATTAGCACACTGTTAAGATGCAGGGAAGAATCCACGATGCCTCTGAAAAACTTGTCAGTCAATCTAACTTAATACTTACTAGATCTTGCTGTTTTCTAAGCAAAACAAAACAAATATGTGCTTTCAAATTGGTAACCACGGCAAAATCCATGAAGTTTTAGGATTTTTATTTTTAACATATGGGTGTTTTGGACATTCCTGCTCATAAACCTTACTTTTGTCCCTACAGATGGACTTCGAGAAATCCAGAGTTAATTATTATTGTGAATTAATGCAACGAAAATAATTTATTGAGACAATAATTTATTGAGTAGCATGTTGTACTAGCAAAATGTAAAAGCCAAAATTTGGAACAAAAACATTGAGAACATGACTAAATAAAACATAATAACCCTTAATTGCACTTGGTGGCTAAACAAAAGAAAGAAATGAGTGATGGTAGTATCCTCTCTCTTCCTTCTAAGAGCTTTCAGTGTGGTGTTGAGATTAGCATTGTGGTTGCTTAGGCTCTAAGCTTTTATCATTGTCCAGTTTTAAAAGCAGAAAGTGCGGTATTATATCTTGAAAGCTCTTTAATTTTTAAAAGCCCTAGAGAGTCTTCAAGTGTGACTTAATTAAAGTTCAAATCAACCTTAGATGCGTATCCAGGACAGTTTTCAAAAGACAGTTGATGTGCAGCCTGGGCTCGTGTGACTCACTGGATGTTACCTCTCCAGTAGTTCTCACTCAAGGAGGTGCCTATGCGGCTAGCGAAGTTTGAAAATGTGAAGCATTTGGAGCCAATACAAGGATTCAATATTTAGGGGGTACCAGTGTCCCTTAGACAAAGATCACAAGTAGGCAGAGAGAGAGAGGAAGGGAAGCAGGCTCCCTGCTGAGCAGAGAGCCTGATGTGGGGCTCCATCCCAGGATCCTGGGATCATGACCTGAGCCAAAGGCAGAGGTTTTAACCCACTGAGCCACCCAGGCGTCCAATAAATAATATCTTAAAAAAAGAAAAAAATCCATCCAATATTTTTTATGGGTATTGTCACGTGATCACTAAAGTTTTTTTTAAGTACTGGAAACTGAATATCTGCTTTAACATGTGGTAGAATTTTAAAATAGTTCAGATATTTTCTGTAGTCACATGGGGAATTATCTTGATTTTATACTTTACAAATAAGGCCCAGCTCCTTTTTGAGAATATTATATTTCCTCTCTAATTTATTTTGATTATTTTTCCTTATTGTATACAAAAATAATTTGATGTGTTATTACTTACCCTAATGCTTTTTTGTTGTTGTTCTAGCGTCCACTTGTATCTCTGTTCGTTTTGGTTTATCTCTTCTACAGAATGATTTAGTATCTTTTTTTTAAACCAAAACTTAATCTGCAGGTCAATAATCTAGCTGCTTTGTTAGATCTTTTGGTATGGTGATAGCTGAGCAATTGTATATTGAAATGCATAATTTATGAATTATTTCTCTTTTTATTTTTGTTAATGTATTGTTGAGGTACTGTTTTCATTTTTAAAAACATCATGTGTGTAGTTAGATTATATTATCTAAAAATTTCATTTGAAGATATGTGGCCACAGCAATCTCTCTCACTCCACAAGTCCCTTTAGCATATAACCTTGCCACTCCTACATCAAAAGGTAGTCTTTTTCCCCTTTCCCTGAATTTGGGCCTGGGACCTGTTTTGACCAATAGAATGCAGCCAAAGGAATGCCTTGTAACTTGTGGGGCTTGGCTTCCACCTTTGCTCCGGGGAGCACTCCTTGTAGAACCAAGCTGCCCTGCTGTGAAGAAGCTCGAGCTGTCATGTAGAGATGCCCATGTGGAAGGGAAGTGAGGCCTCGGCCAACAGGCCCACCTGAACACCCAGCCAGCAGCCAGCACCACCGGCCAGTTATGTGAGTAAGTGAGGCCATTTTGACCTCTTAGCTGTTCCTGAGCCCTACAAGACCTCATTTCAAGCAGAACTTCCCAATAAGTCCACAGGATCATGAGAAGGAATCAATTGCTTTGGGGGGTATGGTTTATTTCACTGCAATAGATAAACAAAGTGGGCTACCAAGAAGGCATTAGAGATAATTTGTTATTAAAAAAGGGTTGTTGGGGCACCTGGGTGGCTCAGTTGTTAAGCGGCTGCCTTCAGCTCAGGTCATGATCCCAGGATCCTGGGATTGAGTCCTGCATTGGGCTCCCTGCTCAGTAGGAGACCTGCTTCTCCCTCTCCAACTCCCTCTGCTTATAGCCCCTCTCTCGCTGTGTCTCTGTCAAATAAATAAAAAAAAAAATCTTTAAAAAAAGGGGGGGGTGTTAAATCTGCCATTGTTGAAAACTACTGTCACAGACAGGAAATGTTTCATAATTATGACTTTTAAAGGATTCAGCGGCTTGCAAAGATTTCTTTTCTAATAGTAGATAATTTGGCTTAAAAACTAATCAATGTCCAGATTTAAAACGAGAGCCAGTAAGGCAGAAACTTGCCACACCCATGTCTGAATTTTTCTTATTTTCTCTCATTTTGCCTAAGAAATTAATTATTCTCTTCTGGAAGACAAAAAAAAAAAAAATGGCAAGGGTAAGCTGTAGGCCAATGTTGTTTAGATGGGGGTCAAAATTGGTTCAGGTTCCTTCATCTCTGTGCTCATTAATTATTGTCTATGTGCTGATTCTCAAATGTATACAGATACTGTTATGATTAGGGAAAAAAATTCACTCAAGAGCATTATAACTTTTTTAGTTTTTGGTCATTATATATTTTTCAGTTATGGAGGTATTTTGATGTTTAAAAGAGAGTTCTCATATTTGAAGTATTGGGAAAACCACTGGTGGAGGTCCCTATTTCTGGTGCTAATGAATTTGTTGCTGCTAATATTCCTTCAGACTAATTGCTGACTGCTGTACCTTTGGTTTTATGGATCTTGAAATTACTTGATGTCTTCCCATAAACTGAGCAGTGAGTATAGGAAAATTAATCTCTTGGAAAAGATTGGAAATAAATTTTGGTGGCTTTCCTAAGGTAACAGAGCTCTTAATTAACCTTCACAAAGAAATTACTTCATGGAGCCATTTTTAGAGGGGAGACTTTTATATAAATGCCTGTGAGAGAGAGAAAAGCACATGGATGAACAAGAATGGGTATTTGTAGTACTTCATTGTATTTCACTTCGATGCTGAACACAAGTAAGAATGTTTCTGGAGGTTGCAAAGCATTGAATATTTATTGAATTTGAGCAAACTTTTAAATATTTTTACGGTGCTTTGTAATTTTCACAGGATTTTCCGGCGTTAGACCTATCTCACAGGAGTGTCATGAAATGATATTAGAGGTATCTAATGAGATATTCTTCTCCCTACTTATAGGCAGGATGCTGAGGGTGCAGAAGCAAGGTTACTTGACCAGAGTTCCAGAGTAGAACAGAGCTAGGGCATGAGTTTATGGCTCCAAATACTTTTCTAGTTCTTTTAGAGTAGAAGTGATATTTATGACCAGAAATTATAAAACATGTGTTCATGTCAGGCACTGACACTGGACTTGCCAACCCCATATGGGTATTTTCTTGCAGTACCTAGCCAGTGAGAACTTGCTGGAATACCCAGGTGGGCTCTGTGTCTATGTCCAACAAAATAGAATGAAACCAATGTGAGAGCATCATTATTTTGAACCTTTATGTATCGAAACCATTGCAGGTAATTACTGCAACTGTTCATATTTTTCAATATAGACAATTGACATTTTTTTGATAATTAACGTTTTCTTAACCTAATGGAAAGAATGAACTAAATGCCTTAGAATCTCCTTCTTGCTATCATCATTAGTTGGTGACATACAACTGAAGTAGACAGTATGCTTTCTGTGTCATTTCATCTTCAGGAGGAGTCCTGTAGGCTGCTCTTGCTGGATGTGTAGGTAGACCCTAGAACTACCACAGTTGACCTTCAGTTGAATGCTTGTTGCGTTTTAAATTACTTTTTTGGGGTGCTTGGCTAGCTCAGTTTGTAGATGTGACTCTCAATCTCAGGGTCGTGAGTCCAAGCCCCACATTGGGCATGGAGCCTACTTAAAAAAAAAAATTAAATTACTTTTTCTTTCATAATTTAAATATAGATTAACAAAGGGGTATAACAATGTAAGAAAAAGACCAAGGTTTAAAAGAATTATGTTGATATCCACTGGTGCAAGAAAAACTAGAGGACCATTTTGAATTAATTTGCATTGATATCGGAAGAGGTTTTAGATCTATATCATTGAAAAGTATGTGTTTTTCATTTTTTAAATGTCTGTGACCAATAGAAATTCATCAACTCTTAAATTCTACTAATGAGAACAATCTAAAGGAGGAGGAGGAGCTTGGAGGGAAGGAGGAGGAAAGGACCTGTTTCATACAAGATAGATAGTACACAATCTCAGAGTGAAGCACTGGTGTTTAAATTGGATACAGTTGGCGTCATGACAGCCTCACCATTTTCTCACGATTGGTGGAAATTTAATGACAGAAAGGTGTTGCTTCACATATTTGCACCGGCAACTGCAGATCTAGGCCAACAACCTCTTCGTTTTACAGATGAGTAAATCAAATTTCCTCTCCAAGGAAATCTGAACATACTTGAAGATACGTAGTTAGGTTAATTCACAAAGTGCTTCCATTGTTGTTTTCTTTTCTTTCCTTTTTAAAATATTTTATTTATTTGTTTGACAGAGAGAGTGAGCACAAACAAGGGGACTGGCAGGGAGAGGGAGAAGGGCAGGGAGTCCAATGCTGGGCTCGTTCCTAGGATTCTGAGATCCTGACCTAAGCCAAAGGCAGCCACTTACCCAACTGAGCCACCCAGGCACCCCTCTTTTCTTTTTTAATTTTTTTATTTTAAGCAAAGACATCCTCCTTCAGTATCTCTGCTTGTGCTAGCCACTTGCCTTAGAGATAACGGATCTGGAAAGGCCCCATAATAATGTCTAGTAGTCATGAAGTTTTCCTGCTTATGTCAAAAACAAGGCTGTCTTTCTGGTAAATATTGGCTTCTTTTCCTTTATTGTTTGCTCCAGATTAGTTCATAAAAATTTATTTTCCTGATCTGAAACCTGACTGTTCTAGCTATTGGTATCACTAACCAGAAAAATCAGGTCACTTGTTAACATAAATTAGGTCAGGGTGTATGTTGAATTTGGGACACTTTTATTTTATGATTTTGTTTACAAGACATTAAAGATATTCATGGTATTTGTACTTTCACAGTGTCATGTCTCTTGTCATAGTTTCTGCAGTATATAGAATTTTGTTTTCTTAATTTTTTAAAAAAATTCTGGCTTCTTCCAGATTTGCATATATAGGAAGAAAAATAGGAAATGATCTCTTGAAATTTGGACATTATCATCAATCTGTTTTTCCTGTGGGCCCCTTGTATTTCATTTTCTCTGTCCCTTCTGCCTCATTTTTTACTCTACTCTGCTTCTCTCACAAAACATCCCTCCTCCCAGAGAGCTTCCAAAATATATCTTTGGACATTGCAGTTTACCTTAATTTCAATTTAGAATTTTTCATGGTATTAATGTCCTGGGACACAACTTTTAATGATGTCAATCATTTACACCCTAGTATGAATAAATTTGTTTCTCTCCAGCCCCTAGATCTAGTTTCTTGGAGTGAGATAGAGAGATAGGGAGAGAAAAGAAGAGGAGAAAGAGAGGAGGGAGGAGGGAGTGAGAGGCCAAAAACAAAAAAACAAACAACCCCCCCCCCCCCCAAACCCCACGAAGATAATGGATCATGGAGAAGGGTGCCATCAAGTGGGGGAAATGGCAAAAGAATGGGGAGGCTAAAAACATTGAACATGAATTTCAGCTACTTTACAATTTTACTTAGGATTGAATGCTGTTTCTAATTTAAAAATCCAATTAGCTATTCGGACTTGTCTGCAGACGACTTGGAACAGACAAAGAGAAATGGGTGTGATTAAGTTTTTAAAAAAAAAGAAAGAAAGAAAATCATGCTTTACAAATAATCAGCACAAATACTTCCGGTTAATCATGGTGGGATTGGACAGATGCATTTATTTGCGTTCCCACTATAAACCACACTGAAAGAATATCAAAGGATTAAAAAGGAACAAACCCACAAGAACAAAAGAGAGGGAGGAAATGACAACAGACAAAAGATGTCAACAAAGATTGGGAAAGCAGATGAGTGACACCTGATTTAGCAGTATGAATAAGGTTGAAACCCAAGACTGTGGGTGGAGAGCCAACTTCGCTAAGAACTCCAGAAAGCCACAGGAATTTGTAGGAAGCCGAAACCTCTGGGGGTGGGGGGTGGTGGAAAATGGCATTTGGAGAATTGTTTGAAGGACTTTACAACTTGGATTCCCAGGTCACCTCCCTGTCCTCACAGAGCAGGGCCACTGCCTCTCCCTAGCCCTTCAGAAGACTGGAGGTTTATTTGTTCTGAAGATGTATGTGGATGACTCAGGGGTAGATGCAGAACTATCAAGCAAGGAAATATCTGGGGGGAAGTTATCAAAGAACTTTGTGTGGCTAAACTATGTAGATTTGTGGTCATAATGAATCATAGAAAGTTGGCTCATTATGCTGTAACTTCACTGGAAGGAGGGAAGATGCTTTGTTTGGTGGGGTGGGTGGGTGAGAAATTAACTTTCCATAGGAAGAAGTCAAGAGACAAGAACAGCAAACAAAAATCAGGGAGGGGTTATTTCGAGGTAGAGTAACATATACTAGAAGAAAGCTGAAAGGGTAGAGAATGGTGTTTCTATCGAGTGATAGAAATTTAGGAGTGATCCTAAATTTTTGGAAAAGATTTTATTTATTTATGTGACAGAGAGAGACAGCAAAAGAGGAAACACAAGCAGAGAGAGTGAGAGGGGGAGAAGCAGTGAACCTTCCCACTGAACAGGGAGCCCGATGTGGGGTTTGATCCCAGGATCTTGTATCATGACCTGAGCTGAAGGCAGCCACTTAACAACTGAGCCACCCAGGCGCACCCAGGAAGAAAAATTCCTTATAAAATTTCAACTAGAATTGAAATCATTTCATGCCCTTATTTTATTTCCTGCTTTTCTATAAACACATCATAGTATGAATATAAGAAAACAAGTTGTTGCTTTAAAAAATCCATATTCTTCTAAACTTTGACATAACTAAAGAAGAAAGTAAGGAAAATGAGAGTGAACCTTCTCTGGAAAGTTGGACTTGATTGCTTTTCTTTAGTCCTTTCTTGATTTTACTGGTTTCTTTGATTTTGTCTCCTTCTTACTCTGCTTGGTTCTACTTTATTAATCATAATAAGAACCAAAGTAATAACTTTCCAGATTTTGTGTTTGTTTAAGAAAAAGAGTAATGACATGTGGAAAATTTGGAAAATCTGAAACTTTGTGGTTTTTTTTAAACCTGGGAATTAAAGAAGGTCAGAGAACAATCTTATAGTAGAGGTTTTATACCTGGCTGTTCTTATCCTTTAAACTGAGATAGGTTCATTACTGTTTTCCATTTAAGCAAGGTAGACAGGTTTAGAAAAGAGAGAGAATAAAGAAACGATTGGGAACAAGAAAGATCTACCACCAATGCTTCGGCTATGGATTAGATAGATTTTGAAGTTGAAATTTACTCTAAGAAGTAAAAGGACATATGGCTTATGGACTCCTTTACACAAGGCATCTGATTGCTGAAGTAAATGATGTAAACCAAGGGAATCCTTTTCATGTATACATAAAGAAACAAAGGATTGGAGAAAATACAAATTAAAGCTGATAATACTGGTATTCATATTGTCCGTGGAATGACATTGAATTTTCTAGCCAGTTTGTGAAATTGGAATTTGAATTTTTATCTTAAATTGATAAGCTTAACAAATTCCAGGCAGAAAAAAAAAATCTGTTATCAAGACCAAATGCAAATCTACTTTAGGAAAAGGAGGACAGGTACCACAGATGCTGGAAGATGAGTGTGGGAATGATTGTCTTGGATAAGCATCACAATACTTATTTTAAATTCATTGATTTAAAAAAAAAGACAATTACGTCTTACAATTACTTTTTTGGAATTTAAGTCAAGGAGTTGATTTAGGACTCAGAATTCTCAGTAAAACAAATGAATGTTAAAGTGAATATTCCCATACAATGTGTATAATTTTAAGACTTAAGATATACTTAGTGACTTAGTAATGTTTACACATAAAAACACTATTAACTCTTTTGTATGAAATATTATTTCAACAAAAATAACTGTTTTTGTCTCTTGCTGGTTTGTGAGAAACTGAGAGGATTAAGTGTTTTGTGTGAAAGTATTTGCGAAGAGGGAAAGCGTGGACACCCTTAGTAGTATGCTACTAAATATGGTCCATGGGCCGCTCTTTTGTGTAGCTGAAACCATGTGGTGCATCTGTTACAATGAAGGTAGCATGGCGTTTGGTCAGGAGACTTGAGCCAGTCGCGTCCCATGCTGACTTGCAGAGGTTTGCATACCCTTATGCCTCTTATAGCATGAGTGTTTGGTCTAGATCTTTCATTCTGCTTTCAGTCCTAAAATTATCTGGTAATTATTTTTTTAAGTTTTTATGTAAGTTCCAGTTCGTTAATATACGGTGTAGAATTAGTTTCGGGTGTACAGTTTAGTGACTCAACACTTAACATGCAACACCCAGTGCCCATCATGACAGGTGCACTCCTTAATCACCTCATCACCTGTTCAACCCATCTCCCTCTCTGGTAACCCTCAGTTCATTTTCTACAGTGAAGAGTCTATTTCTTTCTCTCTCTTTTTTCCTGCTGTGATCATTTGTTTTGTTTCTTCAGTTCCACAGATGAGTGAAATTATATGGTATTTGTCTTTCTCCTACTGAGTTATTTTGCTTAGCATAATACTCTCTAGCTCCGTTCACATCCTTGCGAATGGCAAGATTTCATTCTTCCGTATATCACGTCTTCCTTTCCATTCATCAGTTGATGGCCACTTGGGCTCTTTCCATAATTTTATTATGGTAGATGATGCTGCTGTAAACATCAGGGTGCATGTATCCCTTCGAATTAGTATTTTTGTATTCTGTGGGTAAATACCCCGTAGTGCAATTCCTGGATCATAAGGTACTTCTATTTTTAACTTTTTGAGGAAACTCCATAATGTTTTCCAGTGTGGCTGTCCCAGTTTGCATTCATTCCCCCCCAAAAAAATAAATAAAAAAAAATAAAATAATCTGATAATTAATAGGAAAAACCTAGTTACTTAGGCATGAAGGAAGGAATTGATTTTCCTCAATTAAAAGGTTATTAATACTTATTTGGAGAAATTTCTGAAACTGTGCCAGCGATGAGGAAGAACTTTGTCCAAGCTGGTTTATTTTCATGCTCTCTATAGTAGAGGGAGATTAAAAGGCATGTTAGGTTTGGGACTAATGTAGAGTTTTGATTCAGGGAGATTTAGGTAATACTAACATTGTCAGGTCTTTTGAATAAAATATCCCAAATACAAAAAGCGTGACGGCCAAGGTGAGATGGTTCATTTGATGATGGTCTTGGTCATGATGATTATACGCACACTGACAGCTCTTACTCTTTGCCAGGCACTGTGCCAAATGCTTTATGTACATGATATCATTTAATCTCCTCAACACAGAGAGTGATACATAGTGCTAGCCCCATTTGTGCAGTAGGAAAACTCGGAGTTTAGTTCAATTGTAAATTACCTTCCCTTTAAACAGATATATTCCTTAATTTAGTTATAAGTAGACAAATACAGGAAGAAGAGTGCGTTACATGTATACCAAACAGGAACTTTTTTCTCGTACTATCTCCAGGAAAAAATCATAATCCCTATTATAGTTATGTGAAATATGTCCATAATGCTGGAGCTCCATGTTCTTCCAGGAATCCTGGAGACTTCTGTAATGGAAAGAATAGGAAATAGTCTCTTATTCCTGCATTTCATTCATCACACTCTTCTAGAATTAATGCGGCTGTCTTGTGCCTCTTCAGTCTGTCTTAACACATCCTTCCCTCCCACACTTTCCCAGAGGTGGGGAATTCTTATTTATGTTCTATGGTTGATCGGTTGTAATATCAATTTCCAGTGACTCAAAACACTGTGCCTCAAATGCTTACTCATAGAACTGCCTTTGGCGCTAGAGCGAGTTCTGCTCTAAGATGCTTCTTTCAACTTTTCACATGTAGGTTTAATTAAAAAATTTTTTGTTTATTTAATTGACTGCTCACAGCATCTGGAGACCTTGAAAAGTGTAGTGTGTAAAGCTGAAGAAAGATTAGACAAAATCTCCCTATAGGAAATCAGACTATGTTCAGTGAGGAAAGCATTCAGTATACACCAGGGACAGGTTCCAAAGGGCTTCCCCCAGATATTAGGAAATGATATGTTATATGTTTAGAGAATACTTACACCCTCATAAGTCGGTGTATTTAAATATGATTGCATTAATTTTTATATGTATATCAGAAAAATTAAAATATATACTTAATTTTTATGAATAGATTTATTTATTATTACTTTTGTTGTTGTTAAAACTAGATGATTTTACTTGAGTGGAGAAGACTAGCAAATAATCCATTAATTGGAAGATCAGCCCTAATACCCATCAGAGGTTTTATTATTTTTTTATTTTTTTTCCTCGGATCTTTATTTTATTGAAGTATCATTGATACACAATATCCTGTTAGTTTTAGTTGTACATCGTAGTGATTCAGTATTTTTTTTTTTTTTTTTAAAGATTTTATTTATTTTGACAGACAGAAATCACAGGGAGGCAGAGAGGCAGAGAGAGAGGAAAGGAAGCAGGCTTCTTGCTGAGCAGAGAGCCCGATGCGGGGCTCGATCCCCAGATCCGGGGATCATGACCTGAGCCGAAGGCAGAGGCTTTAACCCACTGAGCCACCCAGGCGCCCCTTCAGTATTTTTATGCATTATGAAATGATCCCCATAATGTCTAGTTACTATCTATCACTGAAGTTATTAAAGCATTATTGACTATATTCCCTAGGCTGTGCATTACAACCCCATGACCTATTTATTTTATAACTGAAGTTTGTACCTCTTAATCTGCTTCTCCTATTTCCTCTGCTCCCCAATCCTTCTTCTCTTTGGAACCAACAATGTCTTGTATCTATGAGTCTGTTTCCATTTTGTTTGTTTTGTTTTTTAGCTTCCACATATAAGTGAAATCATATGGTGTTTGTCTTTCTTCGTCTGACTTCTTTCACTTAGCATAACCCTCTAGGTCTTCCCATGCTGCTCCAAATGGCAAGATTTCATTCTATTTTATGACTGATACTCCATATATATATATATATATATATATATATATATATATATATATATCTCATCTTCTTAATCCATTCATTTATTGCTAGACACTTATGTTGCTTCTGTATCTTGGCTATTGTAAAAAAAAAATGCTGCAGTAAACATAGGGGTACATATGTCTGTTTGACTTGGTGTTTTCAATTTCTTCAGATAAATTACCAAGGAGTAGAATTGCTGGATTATGTGATAATTCTCTTTTTAATTTTTTGAGCAACTCCATACTGTTTTCTATAGTGACTCACACCACTATATATTCCCACCAACAACATACAAGGGTTCTCTTTTCTCCACACCCTCGCCAACACTTGTTCCTTTTTGTCTTTTTAATAATAACCAACCTGACAGGTGTGAGATGATATCTCATTGAGATATCCATTTTTCTGATGATTGGCAATGCTGAGCACCTTTTCATGTGCCTGTTGGCCCATCTATATGTCTTCTTTGGAAAAGTATTTATTGAAGTCCTCTACTCATTTTAAAACTGGGTTGTTGTTTTTTTTAATAGTAAGTTGATATTTGGGCTGTTAACCCCTTATTAGATTTATTATTTGCAAATATCTTCTCCCATTCAGTAAGTTGCCCTTTTGTTTTATTGATAGTTTTCCTCGCTGTGCAAAAACTTTTTAGTCTGATATAATCCTGTTCATTTATTTTAGTTTTTTTGCCCTTGCCTGAGGAGACTGGTCCAAAACAATGCTGCCACAGCTGATGTCAAAGAGTTTTACACTCAAGTCTTGAATTTATTTTTGTGTATGCTGTGAGATAGTGGTCTAGTTTCATTCTATTGCAGTTACTATCCAGTTTTCCCAACACCACTTAATGAAGAGACTGTTTTTTTCCCATTGTGTATTTTTGCTTCCTTTGCCATCAGTTAATTGACATGCATGTGTTTTTCCCAGGCTCTCTATTCTATTCTGTTGATCTGTGTGTCTGTTTTTGTGCCAGCACCATACTGTTCTGATTACCCTAGCTTTTTAGTATAATTTGAAATCAGAGAGTGTGATACCTCCAGCTTTGTTCTTCTTTCTCAAGATTACCTTGGCTATACAGGGTCTTTTGGGGTTCCATACAAATTTTAGGATTGTTTGTCCTATTTTTATGAAAAATGCCATTGGAATTTTGATTGGGATTGCATTGAATTTATAGATTGCTTTGGGTAGTATGGACATTTTTTTTTAAAGGTTTTATTTATTTATTTGACAGACAGAGATCACAAGCAGGCAGAGAGGCAGGCAGAGAGAGAGGGGGAAGCAGGCTCCCCACTGAGCAGAGAGCCCGATGCGGGTCTCTATCCCAGGACCCTGAGATCATGACCTGAGCTGAAGGCAGAGGCCCAACCACTGAGCCACCCAGGCGACCCTAGTATGGACATTTTAACATTAATTTTTCAAAACCGTGAGCACAGAATATCTTTCCACTTACTTGTGTTATCTTCAATTTCTTTCCTCAATAATTGTTTTCAAAGTATAGGTCTCTCAACTCCTTTGTTAAGTTTTTTCATGAGTATCTTATTCTTTTCAATGAAATTATAAATAGGATTATTTTCTTAATTTCTTTTTCTGATTTCTTGTTATTAGTGTATAAAAATGCAATCAATTTCTGTATGTTAATTTTGTATCTTGCAACTTTATTGAATTATTTATTAGCTCCAATAGTTTTTTGGTGGAGTCTTTAGTAGGGTTTTCTATATATAGTACCACGTTATCAAAATAATGACAGTTTTACTTCTTCCTCTCAATTTGGATGCCTTTTATTTCTTTTTCTTGCCTAAATGCTATGGTTAGGACATTCAATACTGTGTTGTATAAAAGTGAAGAATGAAAGTGGGCATCCTTGTCTTGTTCTCAATCTTAGAGGAAAAACTTTTTGCTTTCCACGATTGAGTTTGATAGTAGCTGTCAGCTCATCGTACATGGCCTCTATTATGTTGAGGCACATTCCTTACTTGTTGAGAGCTTTTATCCTAAATGGATGTTTGAGTAGATTTATTTTTATATGACGCAAAAATACACTTTTAAAGCCAAAGATGATCTTTTTGTAATGTGAAGATTATGTTTTATAATAGGCTTTCCTAAAAAGAAGCAACTGTTAACTTTAATGCACATTACTTAAGATATATTAAAATATACAAAAGTTTGCAAATGAAAATCAAGTAATTTCTTCGGTAAATGTCATCTTGTTTATGCCATGACATTTAAGTTGTACCAACTAAAAACCTATTTGTGATAGCACAAGCTTCATGTAACCCTCAGAATTTTAAATCTACAACAGCTTTGAAATATTCAAACTATTCTAAGTTTAAGAATTAAAATTTATGGCTAAACTCTTGAGTTAGTGACTATAAATGACATGCCGTTACATGGCTTCAATTTGTTCTGAGTTGAAAGAAATAGAAAACAACTTTTAGAAAATTGATTAAATTGAGATTAGTTTTTGAGTCTGTCCGTGTTGTAAAATCAACAAGGTTTAAGAAAAGTTTCTTCAGGGGTGCCTGGGTGGCTCAGTGGGTTAAGCCTCTGCCTTCAGCTCAGGTCATGATCTCAGGGTCCTGGGATTAAGCTCTGGGCTCGTCGGGAGCCTGCTTTCCCCCCTCTCTCTGCCTGCCTCTCTGTCTACTTGTCATCTCTCTCTCTGTCAAATAAATAAATAAAATCTTAAAAAAAATAAAAAAAGAAAATTTACTTCAGTGTGCACAGAATCATTTGCTTAGAACACAGATTGCAGGGCCTTTCCCTGAACCTTTCTGATTCAGTAGCTGATGTGGAGAACATAGACACCTGCACTTCTAACAAGTTTTCAGGTGATGCTGACGCTGCTGAGAGCTGGATCACACTTTGAGAACCACTCAAATTTCCCTCTTTATTTACACCAACAATGACTTAGTGTTATTGCTTGTTTTCTTTGTTTGAAATCTTCTTGGTTGCGAAAAAAGTCTGCAAGAGCAGTACTACCGAATATAAGTATTTAAGTCAAGGAATTTAGTGCTCAAGACTTCAGTTATGTTTTAGTTTTGATTCTGAAATATTGATGAGGTGGCCGTGCTCACCATAGGGTCCTGTGACATCAATGCCTGTAACTATGGAAACAACACATTTGGTCACCGGACTAAGTGGGTGACTGTTTAATATATCATAACATTTATCCCTGTTGTTCATCTGTTTTCCAACTTCATGATCTAACCATGCAGTGTTTATTTTTCAAAGTATTTGTTTATGTGTGTGCTTAGCAGTGTTGGTATCTGGTCCATAAAACTTACTTTGGCCAACTAACACAGAAACATTTAATGGATTCATCATGAGTAACTAATAAATTAATGTAGGTGAAAGGAGTAGTTAATTAGCTCTAATCTTCGCAGTAAGGATCATTAGCATTTAATGAGAATTAATAATTTCATAAGACATGGAAACATATTGCCCCAAGCCAAATAGTTTATAACCATAGTATTGCAAATTGCTATTTAAATTTAATGAATGACATTTTCACATATTGTTAGATGATCTATAATATTTTTATGTTATACCTCTAGGTACAATAGGATGTATTCTAGGATCATGTAATTTCTATGCAAAGTATTACAGTTAATCAGACTTGAGATGCTGTCTTACTGTGAAATGCTGCTTCTCTTTTCTTGGCTAAAATAGACTTCAGTTTATTGCTTTCTTTGAGAAGCTTCCTCTGATTTCCTACATCCACTCATCTCCTCATTCTCATGATGCTCAGTTTTTACACTTTCAGAATACTTGCTGCCTTTTGTAAACACATATTTACTTGGATGTTTTTATGTGGTTGGTTCATGTTTCTCTCTCTATTTGACTGCAAGTGTCACAAAGGGGAAAAAAAAAACCCAAAGATGAATGATTTAATGAGTGAAGAGCGTAAAAGGACACCAGATACCCTCAAAATCTCATTTTTCTCTCTAAGCTGTCAATATATCAGGGGTCATTTGGAGGCATCAGATCGAATCAATTCAAAAGTTGTAACAGCCAATATTGGAATACTAAAAGTCTGTGGCTTTGTTGCCTAATATTACCCAGACTTGGCCTGATCTACTTACATAATACTTACATAAAATCAGATACCTATCCAGTGAACGTCATTTACCATCAATTGTGGTATTGAATATAGATCAGTTTTGACAGTTTAGCTACCATTCATATGAACAAAATGCTAAAACTGAAAAATAGACCCTAATTTTGTCTTAACTGTGCCATTGGATGCAGGGAGTCTCTGCAGGGTTGAAAATTGTTAACTGTACTCTTTGAAAATAGTTGACACTGATGCGTGGTTCTCCCATGGTGTCCTTTGTTTTGGCAGAGTTATGCCATGAACATGTTTTATTTTTAAGAGTAACTTAACTTCAAAAAATTATCCTTAGGCTAAAATCCATATGAAGACAGAGAAAATTACCTCTCATCCTACTTTGAGTACATCACCATTTTAAATAGAGCATAGCAGCATTATGAAAAAAAATTTTTTTAAAGATTTTATGTATTTGACGGAGAGAGATCACAAGTAGGCAGCGAGGCCGGGGGAGGTGGTGGGGTGAGAAGAAGCAGGCTCCCCACTGAGCAGAGAGCCGAATGGGGGTCTCAATCCCAGGACCTGAGATCACAACCTGAGCTGAAGGCAGAGGCCTAACCCACTGAGCCACCCAGGCGCCCCTGCATTATGAAATTTTGACACTGATAATGTGTATGGATTATAATCCTTGCCAATAAGAGGAGCAATGGCACACAGCTGGGAAAATGTAGTTTGTGGGGGCAGAAAGCAAATGTTTGGTTTGAGCCAAGGGCAGGATTTACTGAAGGGGGTAGAGTTTTAAGATTGAATGTTAGCTGAGGTCCAGTCATGACCACCTCAAAGATCAAGTCCTGAGGAGTTTTAATTAGACAGAGCCTCATTTCTACTCACTTCCAGGCTCTCCCCCTCCTCCCTTCTTGCAGTGTTGCCATTTTGTCTTTCTTGAAATACAGATATGATCATGTCATGCCTCCCCTATTCCTGAACCTTCATAAGATCTTTCCTGGCTTCAGAATTAAGCACAAACTCCTCAGGACTTGATCTTTGAGGCTGTCATGACCAGACCTCAGTTAACGTTCAATCTTAAAATCCTCTACCCCCTTCAGTAAATCCTGCCCCTGGCTCAAACCAAACATTTGCTTTCTGCCCCCACAAACTACCTTTTCCCAGCTGTGTGCCATTGCTCCTCTTATTGGGGACGTCTCCCCTTTATCTCCACATTCCACACCCTACTACACTTCAAGTTTCTTCACTGAACTCTTCTAAGCACCCGAGTCTCAGCCTCCCATTTGGAATAGCATTTTGTATCCCTCTTTTATGACATGATTTTCTAACCTATCTTATGCTTATTAATATTCATCACTTACATCTATATCTAATTTCTCTTACTGTGAAAAATGATCACGGAGAGTTGGATTTCTGTTTCATTTTCTTGTTTCCCGAAGTGCTTAAGATGGTTCAGGTTTGGCAGGAAGCTGCAATTCTGAAGGGATTAACTATGTAATAAATACTATAATATAGTAATGAAATACTTTGGGTTTTAGTATGTATCTGTTTTATATTGTGGCATACCTGGTACATATAGCTAAAATCTTGATGCATTTATGCTATATTTAGCAGTATATATGCTATATATTAGCAAAATTTGCTAAGCCAGGACTGACAAATAGTGTGGGGGTCAGAACACACTCCCACCTACAATGCCACTTATTGATAATTTTGAGGCGAAGGCAGTAGAGAAATGGCAGATGCAGGATGGGCTCTCTGCTCTTCTCCTTTTTACCCAAAAGCAAGGCATAAATTTCCCATGAGAGAGATATCCTCCCTACAACAGATAGAAGAGAATATTCTTATCACCCAGCACAGGGAATGGATGCTGAAGTGAATCTGTGCCAAAAACATTACTAAAATAACCCTTATCTTCTGTTAATTTCCCCCCAATGTTTCCTAGTCACTTTCCCCCAATTTACTGCCTCTAGTCCAAACCCCTTTTTCCTTTATCTTGCACTTTTCCTCAATTTCTCACTCTTTGTTGAAATGGTATATAAACTCTCAGACCTATCCATTTTTCTGAGTCTTCATTTCTTTTATATGAACACTACGTGTATACATAGAAATATTTTTTCTTTTTCTTTCTTTTTTTTTTTTAAGATTTTATTTATTTGTTTGGCAGAGAGAGACACAGTGAGAGAGGGAACACAAGCAGGAGGAGTGGGAGAAGGAGAATTTCCACGGAGTGGGGAGCCCAATAGGGGACTTGATCTCAGGACCCTGGGATCATGACCTGAGTCGAAGGGAAAGGCTTTACATAATAATGTAATGCTGTAACAAATATCCTCAAATACATAAAGGTTCCTGGGGGAGGGGTGTTTATGCTGTAACAAATATCCTCAAACCCACTATGCAAAACAAAAATGAGGACCTTGATAAATAACCCAAATCTTAACCTTATGGCTTCCTCCCCATCTCATAATCTTGCCTTCCCTAATCTTAAGTAACTCTTGTCCTGAATCCTGCATTCATGCTTTCTTTTTTTCCCCTCTCATTTAATGTGGTCTTATTGCATCTGTATATTTTCTTGAGGGATTTTCTGTTTTAGTTGTTTTTAGCCTTAAAAAGGCAATAATCCACCTCTATCTAGACTTACCCTTTGTGCACTTTTTTTTTTTAAGATTTTATTTATTTATTTGACACAGAGAGAGATCACAAGTAGGCAGAGAAGAGGGCAGAAAGAGAGGAGGAAGCAGGCTCCCTGCTGAGCAGAGAGCCTGATGTGGGGCTTGATTCCAGGACCCTGAGATCATGACCAGAGCCAAAGACGACCCACTGAGCCTCCCAGGCACTCTGTACACCAGTTTTTATGGCTTAAACCATTCTGAGGTGGGTTTTTCCTGTCCTTGGAACACCAAGACTTATAGCTGATTCAGTGACAGGTTTAACTAGAAAAGAAGGACATGGTCTCCTTTCACATTTGCTTAAAGGGGTCAAGAATGTTTACCGATAGCCTGCAGCAACATCCTTTTGCGTTCCTACTTACAGGGAAATGGTGGGCTCTTAGAGCTGGAAGGGAATTCTCTTGCCATTCAGTAGACAGAGTCTTAGCAAAACGCCCTCAACGATAACATTGCCTTGATTTATGGACTTTGCCCACTGTTTCTAAACTTAAGGGCTGGGTTGAAAGATGGCAAAAGAGAGAGGGAGCAAGCTAGCTCACTGCAATTGGAACACATCATTTTTCTCTTCTATGTTCAAGGAAGAAGGGGAACAGCGTGAGATTCTTTTCTCTTTTTTCATTAAGAAAAATTTTGGTTTTGAGGATATGGCTTAGCTGTTGATGTCAAGGCGGACAGCTGTATTCTTCTAGGATGGATTCACGGATGTCAGAGTCCAGGGCTGGAGGAGCCGGCAGGCTAACTCAAGGGGGCAGTTTTTATATTCTTGCCATTGGTGAACTCATTAATTAACTTATTTATTTATTTCAACAAAAATTATTGAATATCTACCATGTAACAGTGCTTTAAAAGTTACCTGGGATTTGTTTGAATCAGGTGTGGTGAGACACGCAGACCTGAAAATGATTGTCATGAAGGAAGAAGTTATACTCAGAGAGCCCCAGAGTCAGGAGACCAGGCATGGCATGCCATGCAGGGTCCCGTGGGGAAGGATCAGGGTCAAGTCAAGAGGTAGAGGGAGGGAAGGGAAAATGTGGGCAAGAGTTTTTATTATGGTTTCTGCAGAAGGATCTGATGAGGTAGGGTAAGCAGGCTTAGTATTGGCTAGTTAGAATAATTTTAGCAGGCTCTGGGGTGGAGGGACTGACTGTCTCTAGTTTTCTGTTACCTGGCCTGGGGTTGATCAGGGTCAAGGGATAGTGGTCTGAAGTGTAAGAGCCCTGTGAGAGTCTAATAAAGAATGTGGTTGAGAGTATGGGTTTTGACTGATTGGTCTGCCTATGAAAGGCACACTCACAGGTGAGTCCTTTACTATCTCTTGGAACTGACTAACCCCGAGAGGGACAGTCTTTCCAAGATCAGGGAGGTCCCAGATGTCAAAACATCAGAATAAAAAGACATGCTTCATATAGACAGGTCCTATGTTAGACAGTGAAATTGAATAAGATATGGGTCCTGTCTTCAAGGAGCTCACAATCTGGAAGGGAAACAAACACAAACATATGCTGATAGAACAATGCAGGGGCACCTGGGTAGCTCAGTTGTCAAGTGTCTGCCTTGCTCAGGTCATGATCCCGGTGTCCTGGGATTGAGCCCCGTATCAGGCTCCCTGCTCAGCAGGAAGCCTGCTTCTCCCTCTCTCACTCCCCCTGCTTGTGTTCCCCCTCTTACTGTGTCTCTCTCTGTCAAATAATAAATAAAATCTTAAAAAAAAAAAACAAAACACCAATGCAGCAAGTACAATGGGAGAGATATACATTGGGTACCAACACCAAAGGCAGACACCTAACTCAGATGCAGGGTGCTGGAGAAACCCGGAAGGAATTTCTGGAAGAAATGATTCTGAAACTGAAGTAGGCATTATCTAGAAAGAAAGCCAGTGAAGAGAAACTCCTACCTAGAGTAGGGCATGAATAAAGAAAAGAGGCAAGAAGCGTGGTTTATATGAAGAACTACAAGAACATAGTGTTGAAATTTAAGAACTGAGGCAGGGAGAAGAAGTAATTGAGGCTGGAGTCGTAGGCAGAGATGAAGTCCTTTATCTTTATCTTTCTTGAGGTCTTTGATTGTTGTTCTGTAGAGCAGAGTTATGCTGAATTTTATTCAGAGAAATGCTTATGTACTGCAAGGTGGTAATAGTTCTTATCTTGTTAAAGACTTTATTTATTTGTTTGTTTAGAGAGAGGGTGTGTGTGTGAGTGTGGGGAAGGGCAGAGGGAGAGAGAGAGAATCTCTAGCAGATTCTGTGCTGAGCACAGAGCAGGATGTGGGGCTTGATCTCATGACTCATGACTCTGAGGTCATCACCTCATCAAACACTCAACCCACTGAGTCACCCAGTAGCCCCCCAAAGTGCTTATTTTTAAAGGAAAACTTTATTCCAGACTATTGCAACAGAAAAGAGAAATTGAGCTCAACTCCCAGGCAGTAGCATATTTTTTTTTCAGCTTCATTGAGATATAATTGACAAATAAAATTATAAGATATTTAAATTGTACAACATATGACTTGATATACCTATATATTGTGAAAGGATTCTCCCAAGTTAATGAATGCATCCATCACCTCACATATTTACCTTTTGGCAGGGGAGAACATGTAAGTTCTACTCTCTTAGCAAATTTCAATTATACAATACACTGTTGTCAGCTATAGTCACCATGTTATATGTGAGACTCTCAGAACTTACTCTTCTTATAACTGAAGGTTTGTAACCTTTTACTAGCCTCTATTTCCCCCATCCCTCAACCCCTGGTGGCCACTTTTTTACTCTCTACTTCAATGATTTTACTTTTTTCCCCCCTCCTTTCAGATTTTAGTGTTTTAACTCACATCCTCCTCCCACTTAAAAAAAAAAAAAAAAAAAGTGGTCAAATATATTTGAAAATGTCTATGCATTCTTTTCAGAAATAGTATGTTAAAAGTTCTAAAAAAGGGGCGCCTGGGTGGCTCAGTGGATTAAGCCGCTGCCTTCAGCTCAGGTCATGATCTCAGGGTGCTGGGACCGAGTCCCACATGGGGCTCTCTGCTCAGCGGGGAGCCTGCTTCCCTCTGTCTCTCTCTGCCTGCCTCTCCATCTACTTGTGATTTCTCTCTGTCAAATAAATAAATAAATAAAATCTTTTTTTAAAAAAAGTTCTAAAAAAGTTTTTTTAAAAAGTTACAAAAAAATAAAATTTTGCTTTGTTTAAGTCAGTGACTCCTAGATTCATCTGACCACAAAACTTCCTTTTCCCCTGTTTAACACAATACACATCTTGAGAACTACTAGCCATTAGTGGTGACCCACTGAACAACCTGACATGAGAGAAGAACGTTGTTAACTTTAAATCTTATAGATTCCTTTATATTTGATTCCAGCTCTTGGAGATAGCAGACATGATAGGCATGAAGAAGCAGAGATAAATTTTAGAATTATTTAAGCAGTGCTTTGCTGATTAAGTAGAGGTATTGGAGCCAGATTATAGGAAGGATTATAACATTTTTGGTTTTCTGTTAGTTTCTTTTTTTTTTAAAAGATTTTATTTATTTATTTGAAAGGCAGAAATTACAAGTAGGCAGAGAGGCAGGCAGAGAGAGAGAGGAGAAAGCAGGCTCCCCGCTGAGCAGAGAGCCCGATGCGGGGCTCGATCCCAGGACCCTGGGATCATGACCTGAGCCGAAGGCAGAGGCTTTAACCCACTGAGTCACCCAGGTGCCCCTCTTTTTTTTTTTTTTTTAAGACTTTATTCATTTGTTTGACACAGAGAGAGAGATCACAAGTAGGCAGAGAGGCAGGCAGAGAGAGAGAGAAGCAAGCTCCCTGCTGATTGGAGAGCCCAGCTCAATCCCAGGACCCTGAGATCATGACCAGAGCCAAAGGCAGAGGCTTAACTCACTCAGCCGTCCAGGTACCCCTTTATGTAAGTTTCTGACCATCAGGTAGAAACATTCATCAGGCAGTTAGGGTAGAGCTTTTGTATAAGAGATGTATGTTTGAAAGTATAAAACTTTATTTTATTTCACCAGGCAAGTTTATTGAGAAAAAACAATATCGAACAGACCTCAGACCCCAGGGAACCTCAACTCTTAAGCAATAAAATAAAAAAGTATCAAGAACATAACAAGTAAGAATGATCAGAAATGTAGGTGGGGTCTCTAAAGCAGTAATATCATGGAATACAAGAATGGAAAGTTGAAGTAAGAACGAATGATCCAAAGATTTCCATGTTATACAGGAACGTAGCAGGTTTGTAATAGCTCATAGAGCCAGTGTTAACTGTTTTGGAAGTCAGAAAATACCAAGTTAGTGGCTGAAGTCAGCCATGGTGAATGTATTTGTACCATGGGAAATTTAATTCATTATAGCAGGCCAACCGGCTGCCTGACCCCTGTTCTAAGAAGGTGTTTGTTCAACATTTACTGTCACACTACTGGATAAAGACCAAAAAATGCTTTTTGGATTTGTCAGATAATAAGTAATTCCAGAGGGAATTCTTTTGGGTGATGGAGGAGAAGCCAGAATACAGTGAGATAAGAAGTGGGAAGTATGAAAATGCAGGGGCTTTAATGAGAAAGGAAAATATAAATTATAGCTAGAGGATAATGTAAAGTCAGGGAAAGAAGAAAAAAAAAAGCGTGTTTGTAACTCTAAAGGATGTTGATAATAGAGAAAGAAAGCAAGGCTTAGGTGTAAAGTGAAGGTCTCAGAGGAGGAAGCAGAGAATGGACTTCAGTACACAGATGCAGAGAAACTTGAATATGAGCAGGGATGGCTTACGATCTAAGACTGGAAGAAAGTTGGACTCTGAGAAGGAACCAACATTTGCCATTCAACCTGCATTTTAACACGTGGGACTCCACGTTTCTTTTCAAGTAAACTTGGCTGCTTCTGACTTCGGAAGCTACCAGTTGTTGGCACTTGTATTTCTTTTGGGCAAAAGCCTGGATCTTTCCCTTAGTACAGAATACAACACTATCTGAAAAAATTGTTTTTAACTGAAGTATAGATGACACACAATGTCACATAAATTTCAGTGTACAACATAGTGATTTGACAAGTTTATACATTATACTGTGCTCATCACAATGTAGCTACTATCCATTGCCAAGCAACACTATTACAGTACCGCTTCCTATACTCCCTGTGCTCTACCTTTCCTCCCTGTAACTTTTCATTCCATAACTGGAAATCTGGACTTCCCACTCCTGTTTCGCCCCTCACCTGTTTTACTCTTATTCCCACCCTCTGCCTTCTGGCAACCAACAGTTTGTTCTCTGTACTTACAGATCTGTTTCTGCTTTTTTGGTTTGTCCAGTTGTTATTTTTTTTTAGATTCTACCTATGAGTGAAATCATATGGTATTTTTCTTTTTTTGCATGACTTATTTCACTTAGCATAATACCCTGAAATAAATAATAAATAAATGTGTATATATACATGTGTATATATACGTATGAAGGAATATTATTCAACCATAAAAAAGAATGAAATCTTGTCAATTGTGACAATATAAATGGACCTAAAGGGTGTGTGTGTGTGTGTGTGTGTGTGTGTTTGTGTATCACACCTTCTATATACATATGTCTATTGATTGACACTTAAGTGGCTTCCATATCTTGGCTATTATAAATGATGCTCAAATTATACAAAGACACATCTATCTTTTCTAAGTAGTGTTTTTGTTTTCTTTAAGTAGATGCCCGGTAGTGGAATTACTGGATTATATGGTATTTCTATCTTTAAGTTTTTGAGGAACCTCCATACTGTTTTCCATAGTGGCTGCACCAATTTATATTCCCACCAGCAGGCAGGGCATGAGAGCTTCTTTTTCTCCAAATCTTTGCCAACATTTGTTATTTCTTGTCTTTTTATGAGCCATTCTGACAGGTGTGAGGTGATATCTTATTGTGGTTTTAATTTGCATTTTCCTGATGATGAGTGATGTTGAGTGTCTTCTCATGTGTCTGTTGGCCATCTGGATGTCTTCTTTGGAAAAATGTCTATTCATGTCCTCTGCCTATTTTTAATCAGATTAATTTGATTGAGTTGACTAAGTTCTTTATATAGTGTGGATATCAACCCCTTGTCAGATGAATATATCATTAGTAAATATCTTCTCCCATTCAGTAGGTTGTCTTTTTGTTTTGTTGATGGTTTCCTTCACTGTGCAAAAGCTTTTTATTTTGGTGTAGTCTTAATAGTTTATTTTTTATTTTGTTTCTAAATACACTATTTTAAAAATTCTTATATATAGAAATTAAGGGAGAAATAAAAAATGTGTGAAAGAATGTATTATTAAGTATTGAATTGTTTAAGTCTAAATTCAAGCTAATAAAATTTTAATTGTGGGTATTATAGCTGTCCTAGCGTCTGGATTTGGATGTGTAATGAATAAATCCTCTATTTAGTTTCTTACCCAAATTTATCCTGCTTCTCCTGCCATTTTCAGGCCTAGATTCAGGCTGCTATAATTGCTTATATTAGTCAGTTTCTGACCTAACAAGGTCCTCTCACTAAGGAATATAAAGTCGGGATCTTGGATGTCATCTTGCTCCTTATTGCCATTTCTAACCCTGGTAAGGAAAACAAATAATTAAGACTGGAAGGAAAGATTTGCGCATGCATTTTCTGAGCCAGGATTGTGTCTTATTCATCTTTATGTCCCATTCATCCATTTATTCATTCAATAAATATTTATTAAGAGCACACAATTTTCTGGGCAAAATGCCATAGGCTAGGGATGATGGGATAAACACAGAAAGCTTTTAGTATAATGGGAGAGACATATATTAAGTAGCCACACAAATAAACATGTATAATTACATAAAGTGATAAGTGCTTTGAAGGAAAAATGAAGAGTTAAATGAAATATTAAAAAAAGAGAGAGCTGACTGAATTTCTGGAGTCATGAGAGGGCTTCTCTGGGAGAATTTTGAGATCTAAAGGCTGAATAGGAGTTCTCTAGACAAACTGTGAGGCAAAGAGGATTCTGGACAGAGGGAACAGCCACTGAGAAAGACTTGCAGCAGAGGAGCATTATTGTATTTGGGAAATAAAAGAAAATACTGTAAGTAAAATCTAGTACTATGAGAAAAGAACAGATTGAAGAAGAAGAATCTGTTAAAGCTTTTGGATATTATTTTAGGTACAATTATAAACTAGTGAAAGGTTTAAGGCAAAAGAAGGATATAACCTAAATATGATTTTAAAAGATCACTCTGGCTATTAAGAGTAGAAGGAATGGAGGGGAACAGAGTAGAACTGGGGGATCCATTTTGGAAACCAGATGAGTTTTTCAAGTGAAAGAATTGTGGGGGAAGAGGGAGTTGGGCTTAGAGTTTGAGACAAGTGCAATATTTGGATTAGATTTGCAGTGAAACTGAATCAGTACCTCATACCTGTTCATTTTACTATATGTCCTAAATAAAACAATAGAATAAGAAAAATAAATTATGGGACCAAAAATTGGAAAGTAAGGAATCTGAAAAAATTATTTGCAGGTGACATACATAGGGACCCCAAAAAGCCTACAGAAAAATTAGAAATAATGTGAGATTTATAAAGATGCTTAAACACAATATTTAATTTAAAAATAAATAGAAGAAGTTAAGTATAGGAGAGAAGTGATGTGTAGAAAGTGGAGGAATATCATTTAAAAAGATAAAAAGAAAAGAAAGAGAAAAAGAGGGGGGAAAGAGGAAAAAAGTGAGAAAAGGAAGGAAAGAAGCAAAGCCAAAAACTGTTACACTCTGAGTAATTGAACAAGAAGGATAGAAAATTGTAGCTAGAAAGTGTTAGCATTTCATTGAATTAGTGTTATTGATGTGATGCAGTTCCTGACCCAGGTGTGACTTGGTGGTGGGTATTAATGTGGCAAAGGAGAAGACACAGAAGAGGAGGCATTCAAAGAATTGAATGCCTAGGTGATGGGTCACCCAAGTTTGTGTCAAAGTGACTCAGGATGGTGACAGGAGTGGGGATGGAGGAAGCCTGAGCCAAGCACTTAGTCTTTCATGAATGGGAAAGAAGTAGATAATGCTGGGGTGGGGGGAGGGAGTGGGAAGGGGGATATAAGCAAACAGTTGATTCTCAGAGGAGCAGAAGTTTAACAAAAAGGAGAGGAGATTGTGTGCTGAGTGCTGGGCATGGCAGTAACTTGGGTGGAGGATGGTTAAGTGGGTCCTCCCTTGGAGAGGACTGCAGAAGTCATAGTATCACAAGGGGACAGCTATGGCTCAGTTATGTCAAGAAATCAAAGTGATCATTCAGAGAATATGATAAAAGTAGAGGCAAGTTTCTATTTTTAGATTGGAATTTTGAGGAGCACCTGGCCAAGTGCTGGTACTCAGTAGATGATCAATGCATATTGATTGGTTGAATTAATACATCAACCAACTAATGATAAATGTGGTAGAGAGACCTGTATCGTATTGATCCTATGACCCAACCTGATTTGGATGCTACCACAAAACAGGCTGTTTGACCCAGAGTGCTTCAGCTTTGCTTTCTTTGTTTTAAAACTCTCCTGGTCATCATGAAGATCTTCAACTCAGTAGGAAGAGCCCTTCTTTGAATTCTTTGTTCTTACATACAGGGGGATTGTATTAAAAAAGGATAAATTTCCTCCTCATTATCTTGTACTTGTTATTCTAATCACAAGGTTCAGTCTGGTTCTCCTGTTTCTGCCAAATGGATAGTGTCTTTAACCAGCATGTCCATACTCCAATTTTCCAGACTTACCTAGTTCTTTTAACTTCTTTTACTGACACTCTTAAATGCTCTTCTGAAACACACTTTTAAAGTTATATCTTAATCTTCAGACATTAGTAATATACTTAGTTTCCCTACATGTCATAGTATATAGCATTTCAAATGCCCTTGATAGTAGCTATCACTACTTATATGTCCATCAATGCAGTGTATTTTCCTGAGGGGGGAAAAATGACCATCTGAGGTTAAGGAAACTTGGCTTTACCTTGTGATAGCATTTCATCAAACCAGTAATTAATTTTTATTTATTTATTTCTAAAAGATTGTATTTATTTATTTGAGAGGGAGGGAGGGAGGAAGAGGGAGAGGGTGCACACATTTGAGGTAGAGGTGGGGGGGATGGGTGTTGAGGATCAGAGGGAGAGGGACAGACTCCAAGCTGAGTCAGAAGCCCAATGCTGGGCTCAATCTAGCAACCCAGAAATCATGACCCTGAGATCATTACCTGAGCAGAAATCAAGAGTTGGAAACTTAACTGACTGAGCCACCCAGGTGCCCCAATCTACTTGCCGTCTTGATGACAATGACACATCGTCTCAATTACTATGCCTTCAAATGAGTCTTGAAGTCAAGTCATATATATTCTCCAATTTTGTCATTCTTTTTCAAGGTCATTTTGGCTATTCTAGATTTCTGGCATTTCCAAGAATTAGTGTGTCAACTTTTCCAACAACAAAGAAAAAAGCCTATTGAGATTTTGAGTATTGAATGCATCAATTGAGTGGAGAATAGATAACTTAATACTTATCCAGGTTAAGAATACAGTATATTTCTTCAGTTTTTTACTTTTTAAATTATATTTTAATTTAAAATTTAAAAAATTTAAAAACTTTAAATTTAAAAATTACTTTTAAAAATTTCTCTCAGCAATGCTTTGTAGTTTTCAGGGAACAGGTTTACACAATTTTTTAAAATCAGATTTTTAATACTACTCTCATTTTTTTAAGTTTCAGATCTTTTTTTCTAATCCAGATGATCAATTTGTTTTCCCCTTTTGTCACTGGTTGGAAACTGGAACTCTAGTACAAGGTTGAATAGGAGCAGTATTAGTATCATTGTTTTTTTCCTGATCTTAAGACGAAAAGACTTCATTCTCTACCATTAAGAGAGGTTAGCTCTAGTTTTTTATAAATGATCTTTACTAGGGTAAAGAAGTTTCTTTTTACCCTTGGTTGGTGAGAGTTTTTTATCACATGTCAATGCTAGATTTTACCAAATGCTTTTCTGGGTCATTTGAGATAATCATTTAGGTTTTCTTTTTTAATCTTAAGTTGATAAATTACATTGTTTGATTTTTTTATTTTAAATTGACCCCACTATTCTGGAATAAACCTACTTTGTCATGATGTGTTTTCTTCTTAATATATCACTAGACTTGATTTGCTAAAATTTTGTTAAGAATTTTGCCTCTATGTTCACGAGAAATATTGGTCTATAATTTTATTTTTTGTAATGTCTTTGTTTTTTATTACAGATAATTCCAGCCTCATAGAATGAGTTGGGAAGTATTCCTTTCTATTCAATTTCTTTAGAAGAGCTTTTCTAGAATGGTATGTTTTGTCCTTAAATATTTGGTAGAAATCACCAATGAAGCCATCTGGGCCTGTAGTTTTCTTTGTGGGGTTTTTAACTACTAAAAATAGATATAGGGCTGTTCATGTTAGCTGCTTCTTTAGTGAGCTTTGGTTATTTGTGTTTTTCAATGAACATGTCTATTTTATCTACATTCTTGAATTTACTGGCATAAAGTTGTTCATAATATTCTTTAATTATCCTTTTAGTGTCTGTAGAATCTATAAAGATGTCCCTTTTTCATTCCTCATATTGGAAATTTGTGTTTTCTGTTTCCCCCCAATTGGTATGGTTAGGGTTTTATTAATTTTATACCTCTTCTCAAAGGTCTTTAAAAACATTGAACTCTGGATGCATTTTTCTTTAATTTCTGTTTTTTTAATTCATTGATTTCTTCCCTGAATTTTGTTGTATCCTTTCTTCTGCTTACTTTGAGTCTCATTGACTGTTCTTTTTCTATTCCTTAGGGTAGAAGCTAGATCGTTTTGAGACTCTCTTCATTTCTAAAATAGGTTTTTTTTTTTTTAATGTAATGAATTTCCTTTTAAGAACTGCATTAGCTGTATGTTTTGTTTAAATTTTCATCCCATTCAAAATACTTTTCTACCTTCCTCTTGGATTTTTTTGATCCATGGATTATTTGGAAATATGTTATTTAATTTCAAAATTATTTGGAGATTTAAAAAAATACAATTCTATATGGTTACTTTTAACAGCTTGATTGATATTATTTATGGCATAAATTTCACCCATTTAACATGTAAAATTAAGTGCCTTGGGCATATTCACAGAGTTGTGCGATCATCCACACAATCTAACTTTAGAGCATTTTTATCACTCCCAAAAGAGACCTTATACCCATTAGCAGTCACTCCCCAACCTTCTCCTGCCCCTGCCTACCTCCCTAGCCTAGGACAATTACAAATCTACTTTCTTTCTCTGTGGATATGCTTATTCTGGACATTCCATAAATGGAATGACATAATACCTAGTCTTTTATGATTGCCACCTTCATGTAGTATAATGTTTTTGAGATCCATCTGTGGTGCACAATATGTCAGTATTTCATCCCTTTTAATTGACGAATATTGTTGCACTTTATGGTTATATTGTTTTTGGTAGGTAGTTTCCATAGACTGTGATCAGAAGTCATATTTTACATGACTTACAAAGTTCCAAGTTTAGGTTTCTTTTATTACTCCAAATAGGTACTATCCGGGTATGTGTTTCATGTGCACTTGACAAGAATTTGCATTCTTTGCTTGTTATATGTTTTATGTCAGTTCAGTCAGTTTGGTTGATGGTATCGTTCAGGTCCTCGACATCCTTTCCAATGTTGTCTACTTGTTCTATCCATTATAGAGAGAGAGGTGTTGAAAACTCCTTTAAAAATTTTTAAAAAATATTTTATTTGCTTTTGCATGCACACATGCATGAGAGAGAGAGAGAGAGAGAGATTGAGAGGGAATGCACCTGAGTGGAGGGGAGGGACAGAAGGAGAAACAAACTCCCCACCAAGCAAGGGGCCCCTTGCGGGTGTTTGATCTCAGGAGTCTGGGATTATGACCTGAGTTGAAGGCAGATGCTTAACTGACTGAGCCACTTACGCACCCTGAAAACTCCCATTTTAAATGTGGTTTTGTCTTCTGTCAGTTTTTGCTTCATGTATTTTATATTTTTCTATTAGGTATGCCAACACTTAGGACTTTTATGATTGTATTGATTCCTTTATTATAATATAACCCCCCTTGTCCCTGGAAGTACTCCTTGCTCTAAAATTTCTTCTGTCTGATCTTAATGTAGCCAGTTTTGATTAGTGTTAGCAGGCTATATCTTTCCTATCCTTTTACTTTTAACCTAGCTGTGTCACTGTGTTTAAAGTGTTTTGTTATGTTTTTGTTAGGTTGTACATAGTTGGGTCTTATTCTTTAAATTTCACCCAATAATCTTTTCCTTTTAATTTGGGTGGTTAGAGCATTATACTTATTGATATAATATGATTCATTTTGCTGTTGTTTTTGTTCCATCTGTTCTGTGCTGTCCTTTTTCTCTTGTTCTATTTAAAATTACTTGAGTATTTGGTAGAACTGGTATTTCTTTATTTTTAAATTGAGTTATTTGTCTTTTTGTTAATGAGTTGGAAGAGTTATGTATTGCCCAACAGTATGGTATTTCTTCCTTAAATGAATAGAATTCTATTTTATATCTTTTGTTGGCTTGCTAGCTATAATTTGTTGTATTGTTTTAGACATTGCTTTACAGTTCATAGTATACATCTTTAACTTCAAGACTCTGCTGTTAAATACTATGCCACTTTATGCTTAGTATAAAGAACCTTATAGCTTAATGTTTCCATTTTCCCCCTCAGTCCTTTGTGCAATTGTTGTTCTACATTTTACTTAAGCTTAACACATCAACTCCACAATACATTATTATTTTTAGCTTTGGATAGTGTATTATCCTGGAAAGATATTTAAATAAGAAAAAGTGGGTTTTTTATGCACATAGTACCATTTATGGTGCTCTTTGTTTCTTAGTGAAGTTTTTCACCTAATTTCATTTTCTCCTTGACTGAAACACTTCCATTAGTGTTTTTTATAATAAAAGTCAGGGATTTATTTTTCTCCTTTGTATGTTTTTAAAGTTTTCACTTTGCTTTTATTTTAATTATGACTTTTAAAAAATATTTATTTATTTATTTATTTTAGAGAGAGAGAGAGCACACATGCAAGAAGAGAAACAGAGGGAGAGGGAGAGAAGCAGACTCCTTGCTGAGCATGGAGCCTGACTCTGGCTTGATCTCACAATCCCGAAATCATGACCTGAGCCCAAATCAAGAGATGGATGCTTAAGCAACTGAACTACCCAGGTGCCTCACTTTGCCTTTATCTTTAAAAGATATCTTTGCTATGTATAAAATTCTGGTTTGAGGGGTGCCTGGGTGGCTCAGATGGTTAAGCATCTGCCTTTGGCTCAAGTCATGATCCTGGAGTCCTGAGACTAAGCTCCAACTTGGGCTTCCTGCTCAACAGGGAGCCTGCTTCTTCCTCTCCTTCTGCCCTTTCCTCTGATTGTGTTCTTTCTCTCTCAAATAAATAAAATATTTTTTAAAAAATTCTAGTTTGACAGTTTGGGGAGGAGGTTCTTTAAATATATTGTTCAAGTGCTTTCTGACTTGCATTGTTCCCCATAAAAAATATGTTGTCACCTTATATTTATTCTTCTCTATATAATATATGTCTTATTTGGCTGCTTTTAGTAATTGCTTTTTATCAGTGGTCTTGGGAAATTTGTTTATTATATGCCGTGGTATAATTCTCCTTATTTTTCTTGTGTTTGGAATTCATTTAGTTTCTTTGCTCTGGTTTATTTATCAAATTTGGAAAATTTGGGGCCATTTTTCTTAACAAGCCTCCACCCCCACACTGTAGACTCTGATTGCACATATATTAGGCCACTTGAAGTTTTATCATATCTTACTGATGTTCTGTTCAATTTAGGAGTGGGTCTTTTCTCTTTCTGTTTCTTTTTGGATAATATCAATTGTTAAATCTTCAAGTTTGCTTATTTTCTTCTATAGTGTCTAATCTGTCATTTGTACCATCCACTGAATTTTTCATCCCCAACATTTCTAGAAGTGTGATTTTGGTTTTTTAAAATGTCTTCCATATTCAATCATCCTCTAACCTCTGAACATATAAAGTACAGTTATTGTAGTGGTTTCTTGTCTACTGATTCTATCTTTTGGTCATATATGGGTCTTTCTCAATTGAGTGATTTTTCTCTTCATTTCTCTCATCATACTTTCCTGCTGTTTTGCATTCCTAGCAATATTTTTTGCTGGATGCCAACTGTTGTGAATTTTATCTTCTTGTATGCTGGATATTTTTATATCCCTATAAATAGTCTTGATCTTTGTTCTAGGACAAGGTTAAGTTACTTGGAAACAGTTTGATCCCTTTGGATCTTACAAGATTTGCTAGGCAGGACCAGCGCAGTGTTTACTATAGCAATATTTTTGGCCCATTTCTAAGGCAAAACTCTTTCAAGTACTCTATACAATATCCCTGAATTGAGAGGTTTTCCACTCTGGATTGTGGGAACTAGAACTATATCTGGTCCTGTGTTTTCCCTGTAATACTTTTGGGTGTTCTTCCCATGGCCTTCAGTAGTTCCCTCCATGCATGAACAGATCAGTACTCAGCTGAGGACTCAAGGGGTCCCTCTGCAGATCTCCAGAGTTTTCCTTCTGCAGCTTTCCCATTTCTGTTAGTCTGCCTGAGAATTTAGCTGCCTTGGACTCCCTGAATGACTTGCTTTGTCTCCTCAGCAAAGAGATTGCTGGGCTCCATCTGAGCCCTTCCTCCCTGCACTGATGCCTGGAAACTCTCTCCAGGCAATAGTGGAATATCATAAGACTTAATTCATGCTTTTTAGGAATCACTATCCTTCCCCCCCCACCACCTAATACCCAATATCTTGAAAACTGTTGTTTCATGTATATTGTCTGGTTTGGGGCTTGTTTCAGTCAAGGGGTGTGGTACAATAAGAAATATATTTGGCTTTGTCCCTCATTCTTGGCACAGAAGTTCTAAAATCTTTGGAATTTCTTCAGAGATAGGATTGTTATTCATAATGGGCTCCTTTAATCACATATGACTTTATGCTAATGAGGTGACATGAGCTGGGGCTCCTAGAGAGCCTCAGAGAGAGCTGATCACCAGAAAGATCTAAGTAATTAGAGGGTTGGAAGTTTTAGCCCCACCCTCATTGACCTCCAAAGAAGTCACAGAGTCTGTAGATTTTTTTTTTAAAGACAAAGCAATTTCAAGAGTAGATAAAATATTTAAAGGACAAAGACTAATTAGACTAAAGGTAATTGGGGTCTTGGAATTAGAGAAACTAGTAAATGGATCAGACGTTGTACCTAAAAACCAGTAGAAGAGAATTTTCCCAATTAGGGAAGGTATTAACCTAGAACACCTTGCTCCTAGAAAAGAAATGACACGTGAGGGGCACCTGGGTGGCTTGATGAGTTAAGTGTCTGCCTTCAGCTCAGGTCATCACCCCAGGATCCTGGGATTGAGTCCCGCTTTGTGCTCCCTGCTCACTGGGGAACCTGTTTCTCCCTCTCCTTTACCTCCTCCCCCTGCTCATGTTCTCTCTCTCTCTTTCTCAAATAAAATCTTAAAAAAAAAAAAAAAAGAATTGACACGTGAATATCTAAACTGAGATATATCCTAATGGTTTTTGCATTTCACTGATGAAGATAAAATTCTTTACATATATAGGTGAATATTAATTATATACCAGAAAAAAGAGAACAGGGTAGCCTCAGACTTCTCTAAGAATTATTTAATGTCTGTAAAGTGCTGAGTAAAAGAAGGTAAGATCCAAAAATGTTATTCTCAATCAACTGACATTCAAATATAAAGGCCAGAAATAGACACATGGACAATCTCAATCATAAACAAACTCAGGACAGGGGTACCCGAGTGACTGAGTTGACTGAGCTTTTGACTGGCTTTTGGCTTAGGTCATGATCTCAGGGTCATGAGACTAAGTCCCATGTCCTGCTCCTGTGCTCAGTAAGGAGTCTGCTTGAGATTCTCTCTTTCCCTCTCCCTTTGTCCTTCCCCTTCCAATAGACGCAAGTTCTCGCTCTTAAATAAATAAATAAATCTATCTTAACACACACACACACACACACACACACACACACACAGGACCCACATGACCTTTTTTGAAAAAACAAAAAAATCAAAGCCAAATAACCAAGAAATAAAGTGGGAAGCCACAGTAAAAAGACTGGTGATAAAGACTCAGTTCATTAAAATATGAAATTAAAACAATTATGGAAAATAGTTACAGAATGCTACTGTTATAATCCTTGACAATGTAAAAAATGGTAATATGATAATCAAAATCAATCATGAAGGTGGATGAAGAGAAGTGGGAAGAGATTTATTTGTGATCTTTTTAAAAATATTCTTCTGTAGCTGGTACTCAACAGATGTAGTCTGAAGTTGCTAAATCAAGAAATGGAGAGTCAATAATAGTAAATGAAGTTATAATGATTGCAAGCAAAACAACAATCCAAAAAGCTTATTATAAACTTTAAAATTATTCAAAGAAACACACACATACCTATAAAACCAAATACAGAAACACCGTACATTTGGCAATTAATAGTAATAGAAAACTTAAGGTAAAATAGAATCATAATTACTAAATATATATCTTATATTAATACATATAAAGAAGAATAAGTTCAGCCAGTAAAAGCTACAGAATAAAGAAAGGAAAAAAAACTCACAAATTTTAACCATACATCTAGAAGACTGAAATATAGTATGTTTGCTAAGATTAGGTGGTTCTTTGAAGACAGCATAACAGAGAAAAACCAGATAAACCACTGGCTGGTGTAGTAATAAATTTTTTTAGAAAGGAAAAAGGGACAAATGCACAATATTAGAAATGGAAAAGGGAAGCAAGTTATTGATATAAGGAGGTTAAACTGTCCTAAAAATACATTTCAAAATGTAACTGAAAAATAATGGATAGCAGCAGTTGGACAAATCTGAACAAACAAGTAACAATGAAAACAGTTGAAAAGTTATTTAAGAGTTTCTTTCTTGATGTGGCATATATATATACTATGCAGCCATCAAAAAATGAAATCTTGCCATTTGTGATGACGTGGATGGAACTAGAGGGTATCATGCTTAGCGAAGTAAGTCAATCAGAGAAAGACAATTATCATATGATCTCCCTGATATGAGGAAGTGGAGATGCAACGTGGGGGGTTTGGAGGGCAGGAGAAGAATAAATGAAACAAGATGGGATTGGGAGGGAGACAAACCATAAGAGACTCTTAATCTCACAAAGCAGACTGAGGGTTGCTGGGGGGAGGGGGGTAGGGAGGGGAGGTGGGGTTATGGACATTGGAGAGGGTATGTGCTATGGTGAGTGCTGTGAAGTGTAAACCTGTACTCAGACCTGTACTCCTGGGGCTAATAATTCATTATATGTTAATAAAAAATTTTTTTAAAAAAAGAGTTTCCTCCTTACTCCAGGCTTACATGGTTTCACTGTTAATTCTTTAAAATTGTTAAGAAACAGGCAAGCTGGATAGAATCTAAACGGTTGCAAAAGATCAAAAAGGGGAGATCCTTCAAATCCTATTTATAAGGAATGTCTAAGAAAGTCTTGACTTCAAATCCTGACAGGATAGGGCCAACCTACTTATCAACAATTATGTGAAAATGCTAATAAAATAATGGAAATTGTAGTTCAGCAGTACTTTAAAAAGTATGTCATTAACAATGGGGTTCATGGGGTGCCTGGGTGGCTCAGTTGCTAAGCGTCTGCCTTCAGCTCAAGTCAGGATCCCTGGGTTCTGGGATCGAGCCCCACATTGGGCTCCCTGCTCAGCGGGAAGCCTGTTTCTCCCTCTCTGCCTGCTTGTATTCCCTTTCTGGCTGTCTCGTTCTCTGTCAAATAAATACAATCTTTAAAAGAACAACAACAAAACAATGGGGTTCCTCCCAATAACAAGTGTTGATGTGGATGTGGAAAAAAAGAACCCCTGGGCACTGCTGGTGGAAATACAAATTGGTGCGGTCCTGGTAGGAAACAGTATGGAGGTTCCTCAAAACCTTGAAAATAGAATTACCAAATGATTCAGTTATTCCACTGTTTGGTACTTACCCAAAGGAAACAGCAACACTAAATCAAAAAAATATATGCACCCTTACGTTTATTGCAGTGTTATTTACAATAGCCAAGATGTGGAAGCAAACCCAGGGTCCATCTGCAGATAAGTGGATAAAGTCTGTATACGATGTAATTTTATTCAACCACAGCAAAGAACAGGATCTTGCCATTTGCAAGAACATGGATGGATCTAGAGGCTATAATGTTAAGTGAAGTAAATCAGTCAAAGAAAGACAAATTCCATATGATTACACTCATGTGTGGAATTTACGAAACAAATGAACAAACTAAAAACAAGACAAACAAAAAACCAGTCTATTAAATACAGAGAATAAACTGGTGGTTGCTGGAGGGGAAGTAGGTGGAGGGATGGGTGAAATAAATAGAAGGGATCAAGAGTACACTTATTTGGGGGTGCTTGGGTGGCTCAGTGGGTTAAAGCCTCTGCCTTCGGCTCAGGTCATGATCCCAGTGTCCTGGGATTGAGCCCTGCATCAGGTTCTATGCTCAGCATGGAGCCTGTTTCCCCTTCTCCCTCTGCCTACTTGTGATCTCTGTCAAATAAATAAATAAAATATTTAAAAAATAAAAAAAAAAGAGTACACTTTTGACGAGCACTGAGGAATTAATGGAATTGTTCAATCATTTTATTGTATCCTTGAAATAATATAACAATGTATGTTAATTTGAAAAATTGGGCTTCCTCCCTGGACTACAAGGGTTAGTCAATATTAGGAAAATTATGAATGTATTATATCTTAATGATAGTTCAAAGGAGTAAATGTATATATGCAGAAAAAAAATTGATGAAGTCCAACATCTAACATGATTACAGAAATATAGAATAAATTAAGAATAGATGAAAACAGCCAAATACACATTTTTCTCAAGTGGACATGGCACATTCTCCAGGACTAACATATGTTAGGCCATTAATAAATCTTAGTAAGTTTAAAAAGATTAAAAAAATTTTTTTAAGATTTTAAAAATTTTTGAAAGGTTTTAAAAAAATACAAGGCATCTTTTCTGATCACAATGGAGTGAAACTGGAAATCAATAACAAAAGGAAAACTGGAAAATTCACAAATAATGTGGAAATTAAACAATATGTTCTTGAACCACCAATGGGTCAAAGGAGTAATCACCAGGGAAATTAGAAGATACTTTGAGCTAAATGAAAACAAAACACCAAATACCAATATGGGATGAGCAAAAGGAGTGCTAGGAGAGAAGGCTATAGTTGTAAATGCAGACATTAAGAAGGGTCTGTCCTGGAAGTGTTCCATGTCCACTTGAGAAAATTGTTGGATGGAGCATTCTGTGTATGTTCCATGTGTGTGTCATAATCTTTCTCTCTCTCTCTTAGAATGGGACCTTTATACCTTAGCCTGGAAAATTGCACCCTTAGAGGTTCACATGGCTGATTTCTCCTTATCTCTCAGATCTATGCTCATATATAACCTCAGAGTAGTTTTGTCTGACACAGTGTCTAAAACTGCATCCCCACTCACCACCTCCCAGTCATTCTGTATTTTGATTCTTGGTTTGTTTTCTTCACAGCACTGTTACCACAATCTGAAATTATAGGATTTATTTGGTTCTTATTTGTTCTCTGTCCCTCCAAGTAGAATATAAGCTCAATAAAAGAAGAGACTTTGTTTCATTCACAGCAAGAGCATAATACATATTTGATGAATATATATTTGTCAACATTAGTTAAATATTACCTGCTTTTCAAAATAGCACACTATTTTGACTTAAATAAACTTGTTTATATGGTTTTTCATGCTGGGAGATTTGAGAGGCAATTTTTCTACTCTGTGTAGTTTTTCTATACTTTTTCCTTTACTGAAGTTACTACTTTCTAATTTTGTTGAACCTCTTTTTGCCCTGTATTGTGGGGGGAGTAAAAGATCATCTAAGTCAGTTTATATTGTATCCTTTACAATTTTATGTGTTTCAATCAAATTCTTACCAGCTTTTTTCTATACTGGCACTACAGATTTTAGAGTAGTTTCTCTAAAGCTTCTTTTCCACAAGCAGATTTTTTAAAAGCTTTGTTATCCTTTTCTGAATTTTTACACTATGTATGTTAGTACAATGTGTATTTCCTAGGATGGTTATTTACTAAAGTAGGTAAAATTATGTAAGAAGATCTGAGAATTTCAGTGGAGGGGAACATTACTTTATTATTTGCTATTCACATAATTTTTTGTACTGTTGAAATACCAGTATTGAATATATATGTATGTGAAATTAAGTTACATGGAATTAACTTCACTTTTGGAAGTTTGGCTAAGTGAAATGACTAATCTCTCATCAAAATTATGCATTTTTAATGCCACCTTTTAATAACATATAAAGACAAAATCATTTCCTATTTTTACTTTGTCTCTTACTATCTTGAAAGTTCCTTTTGATCAATGTCTTATGTATTGGTGTCTTATATCAACGTTTCTACTTTGATCAGGGTCCTCCTCTTTATATAGTCTTCCAGAGTTGCTCATGTTCTCATGTGCCTTCAGTCTCAGATACAACAAAACATAGCACTGGATCCAATACCTGGCACTTCTTTTCTGTCTCTGACATCATTACCTCTAGGCAATATTTTAGAATCCATTTTAAAGATAGATTTATTGATTGATTGATTGATTGATTGCCAGTGGGGGGAGGGTTAAAGGGAGAGGGAGAGAGAATCTCAAGCAGAGTCCCTGCTGAGGGCAGAGCCCAACACTAGGCTTGATCTCACAACCCCAAGATCATGAGCCAAAATCAGGAGTTGGATGCTTAACTGACTGAGCCACCCTGGGACCCCTTAGAATCTATTTTAAAATTATATTAGTCTTTAAGAAGCAAGAAAGTGAAAGGGATTGTTTTATACCATCTGGGGTCAAACAACTACCTTGTTCTTGTTTTCTCCCTGGGCATATTGCTTTTCCGGGTAATGGAAAAGTAAAGTCTATAGGACGCAGAAATGGCCCCCAGGTCCTGGAAAGAATAGAAAGAAACTCCCTCATTTAAAAGTGGGATTGTAAATCTTGCCATTTTCAATGACATGGGTGGGACTAGAGGGTATTATGCGAAGGCAGTCGAAGAAAGACAAATACTGTATGATTTCACTCATATGTGTAATTTAAGAAACATAGCAGGTGAACATAGAGAAAGGAAAGGAAAAATAAAATAAGAGGAAAAAAGAGAGGGAGGCAAACCATAAGAAACCCTCAACTACAGGAAACAAACTGAGGGTTGCTGAAGGGGAGGTGGAAGGGGGATGGGGTAATTGGGTGATGGACATTAAGGAGGGCACTTGACAGAATGAGCGCTGGGTTTTACATGCAACGAATGCATCACTGAATTCTGCCTCTGAAACTAATACAGTATATGTTAATTAAATTGAATTTAAATAAAAAGTTTTAGAAAATGAAGGTTGGGATTGTTCTCCACCCAGCTTTTGCCACATTTCCAAATCCCGCCCTTGTTGAAGCTCAGCTCCTTATCCTAGAAAGCCATCTCTTTTTTCTGGACTCCTTGAAGAAGCTGTCATTCACATCACACATTCTAGTTCTAGTTTGTTGTTGTTTTTTAAGATTTTATTTATTTATTTGTCAGAGACGGAGAGAGCTCAAGCAGAGGGAATAGCAGGCAGAGGGAGAGGCAGGCTCCATGCTGAGCAAGGAGCCCTATCCGAGGGGCTACATCCGAGGACCCTGGGAACATGACCTGAGCCAAAGGCAGACGCTTAACGACTGAGCCACCCAGGCATCCTAATTGTTCCATGTTGTAGCACTGTTTCACCCTTTGCCCTGAAAAATGTAAGCTTCTTGAAGGCAAGAGCCTGCTTTAATAAAAAATAAACAAGGAACTGGGGCGCCTTGGTGGCTCAGTGGGTTAAGCCGCTGCCTTCGGCTCGGGTCATGATCTCAAGGTCCTGGGATCGAGTCCCACATTGGGTTCTTTGCTCAGCAGGGAGCCTGCTTCCTCCTCTCTCTCTCTCTCTGCCTGCCTCTCTGTCTACTTGTGATCTCTCTCTGTCAAATAAATAAATAAAATCTTTAAAAAAAAATAAACAAGGAACTATTTAAATTGCACTGTAACTGTGGATGATATATCCTGCAGGATGATTTAAAATGGTCTGTTGGTCTCCCTGGGTGGCTCAGTCATTTAAGCGTCTGAGGCTTGATTTTGGCTCAGGTCGTGATTTCAGGATTGTGGGATTGGAGCCCCACTCAGCTGGGCTCCCTGCTCAGTGGGGAGTCTGCTTGAGATTCTCTTTCTCACTCTCCCTCTACCCACCCCACCCCCTGCCACTTGTATATTCTCTTGCTCTAAAAAAGTAATAAAATAAAATGATCTTAGTAAAGAATCTAGTTTTTGAGGGGGAGTCTCGTCATTTAGATAAAATTTCAGTTTCCTGAATTTTAGGTCAGTAAATGGAAAAGACTCATTCTTTATGAGACATTGTCATTTCCTCAGTGTACTTTTAAGAAGTTCTGTTTTTCCTTCTCACCCATTACTGCCACTCACCCCATCATAATAATTGCAGTTGTTTTTATAAAGCAGTAAAAATGAGCCAACATGCTAAAACACTCCACATATGTTACTTAAACCTGGCAACAACCCTACCAAACATATATTATTATTGCTATTACTATTATAATTATTATTGTTAGGATCTCAGTGCACAGAAATGACTGAACATAATTCTTGGCTCATTCATGACTCATGTTTGTTATTTAATTATTGACTTTTAATCGTGTAATAAATACCTGCGATCCCACCACCTGAAACAAAATCTAGGACCAAAACCTTAGTCTAATGCCAGCTCTTCATCAACCTCTTCTCTTGCCTCCTCTTACCTTGAAAAAGGTCACTGAAAAGTAGGTATTGTTATCCAGCCTTTCACAGATGAGGCACTTGGGGAGGTTAGGTGTTTTTGTAGGTCACCTAGCTAGGAAATGGACCATCTAGAATCCAGATCAAGGTGTATCTAACTCTGACAGCTAGCTTCTCAGCTGCTCATGTAGTTTCCCAATTGTTGGTCTGCAAGATGGCAGAGAAGTGGTGTTTAATGAAATAAAGTAGCTACTGCAGCCCACGTCGTAGAAGACACAGTAACCACCTCAGAGTACATTGGTCGATCCTCAGCCTGGAATTTTGCTTTGTGTTATTTGTTTGTTTTTCTTATTTGTCCCTCCCGAGGTTAGTTCATAGCTCAGCTGTCTCACGGCCAGGCACACTCTCCTTGTTTCAGGTTTCAAAAGCCACGTCAAAAGGGGATATAATTAAGGGCAACACTATATACACTGCTCAGGTTTGGAAGATAGTTTTTTTCTAAATGACCACCGTGTTGCACATGGTAGTTTGAAAAATGGTAATTTCGGCAGAAAAGCTTTACTTGTATACTATAAAAAGAACCCTCTGTTGGTCTTCAATTGATAGTTGCTACTGTGTAGCCTGATGATCTATAGAATATATATAGATTTATAGTCGGTTGTCTTAAACTGCTAATATATTGAATTGCAGATGAGAATGTACATGAACACGCACGCATGCACGCACACACACACACACACACACACACTTTCTTCCTGTAATAGAAATGCAAAGTTAAAGACAAAGACTAATTAGTGCGGCCTTAAGAAACCCCAAAGAACAGCAGGGGCTCAGACACCCAGGAGAATGTCAATAGAACTGAAAGTTGTATCCGCTGAACATCTCAGGGCTTTGTCCTCAGATAATTATTTCCTTATCGGATTTAATGGAGAAGAATGTAAAACATAGTGCTGGAAACTTGCAGAATGATTGATCCTTAACAACAGATTTAAATGAGAGAGAAAGACTGAATAATGGCGGCAAAGGTGTGTGATGAATGAGAAAGTTGTTGTTATAATACAGGGAGAAAAATGTCTCCATTAATAATGCCACGTGTGTGAAGCACTAAGGTCAGGGTATTAGATTATCAAGTCTTCACTGTGACCATTATGGAATAAATAAGATTTTTATAAATAATTTATTGAACTACATTTCCAGCCTCATAAGAAAAATAGTGTTACCAAAATAAAGCATGTCAACAACTTATCTGAGGTGTTTTACTTAATTCCCAGTTGTAATTAGGTGGAGATTTTTGGTTTATTTGCACTAATCAGTTTAATCACATCGAGTACTTAGAAAACAAAGGAAATTGCTCAAAATTTGGGCTCATACATTCTGTTTGTGTTGTTGTTCACCATACCCAGGCTAGAGAGCAACCACAGTATATTTACTACCTGTTTGGCTAATACTGTGTTCTAAAGCTTGAGCCTTGGAAGATAAAATTTTCCTGTTTCAGTGATACAAGGCATATTTCCCCCCGGATTCCAGTTAGCTGAATTGACTGCCTATGGAATCCAAATGCCCAGTATTTCCAGACTTATTCAGAATATCTTTATCTCTGAAATAAAAGAATGCACAAAGTAAGAATTCCCCTGCTTTGTTCCAAAGTGAGTTCTGCTTGGCTTCAGACGGAACGATTTCTTTTTGAGCAGATGTGGATCTGATAGAATGCTGAGCAGATATTAATTGACTGAGCACCTCCTAAAAATTATACACAATGCCAGGCAAAAAGCACAAGCCCGGAAAAAAAAGAGATATTTCTTGCCCTCAGGCTTAACTAGAGCTTAGGGTCTACTCTCTGCCTTTTTAAACACGTTTTCTGCTCTGAACTACGGAACACATTCTCAACCCTTGTAAGGGTAGCATGTAACTAGTACCATTCTAGATACTTAGAGAAGTTATTTCATTACTTACAGTGGAGGCTGTAGGGTATTGGGAATTAATTCTCCCTCTTAACCCTGGTTAAGAAAGGCTGGTGGATTTGAGGAGGTGGGGATGGTGAGATAAGTATTAAATAAATAGGTGCACATGTAATAAATATAATTGTGAAAAGACATTGTGAGAGATTTTGTCCATGGGTAGACCCTTGGCTGACTCTGGTGTGGTAGGGTAGCCTTTTATTCAGGTAAATTTCCTTATTAAACTCTAGTTTAATTTTTAAAATTTAATAGCAATTTTCTGACTATACATAGAAATATTGAAAAAATGCTAAAAGATATAAAAGAGAAAAAATATCACCCTTTCTGTGTAGTCAGTTTTTTCACTCTCTTTGCTCATAGTGCTCTCCTTTGCTTTTAATTTGAATGACTTTTTCCTTCTGTTACCATATAAAGACAATTTAAGTTTTTCCAGAATGCTTTTGTGGTTTTATTTCTCTCTTGCTTTTAACTCTTTAATTCAGGCAATTCCATTTTTCTACAAGTAGTGAGTTGTTCTACCTGCATTTTTTGATCCCTTTTTCTCACTAATTTGGAAGGCTTCCTTTATACTCTTCTTCCCTTCATATATATGTGTGCATCTATTTCCGAACACATTTTTTTTTCCATTGAAAAACATTTCCCATATTACATTGTTTTTACTAGGATGGCTTTGGACTACATTTTGATAACAGATTATACATATCCCAAATGTTCCCAGCTATTTACTCTTCCAGCTGAACTTTAGAATCAATCAAAGAGGGGCACCTGGGTGGCTCAGACGGTCAAGTGTCTGACTCTTGATTTTGGCTCAGGTCAGGGTATCAGGGTCCTGGGATCTAGCCCTGCATTGGGCTCTCTGCTCTGTGGGGAGCCTGCCCACCCCCATCCCCCTTCCTCTCTGCTTACTTGTGATCTCTGTCTGTCAAAAAAAAAAAAAAAAAAAAAAGATTCTCTTTCCCTCCCCCCATTCTCCTCCACCCTAAAAAGGATCAGTCTAGTAATTTGAAAACTCCAGTGGAATTTTCATTCTGTTTACTGAATTTATATGTTAATATGTGGAACACTGGCATGTTTACTATTTTAGGTTTTCTGATACAGCAACAGCAATATTTCCTCAGGTATTCTAGTGTTTTTATGTTGTTCCAGAAGGTTTTAGAGTTATCCTCTCACAGTTCTTATATATTTATTATTAAATTTGTCCATAGTTATTTTTGAAATATTATTTTCTTACTTTGAACAGGATCTACTTCTACTTTATTTTTTTCAAGATTTATTTAGTTAGTTTAGAGAGAAACAGAGCATTAGTGAGTGGGGGAAGGGGCAGAGGGAGAGAGAGATCCTGAAACAGGCTCCCTGCTGAACACAGAGCCCTATGGGGGCCTTGACCCTAGGACCCTGAGGTCATGACCTGATTAGAAACTGAGAGTCAGATACTTAACTGACTGAGCCGCCCAAGCACATCCCAAACAGGATCTCCTTTTAATTGCATAGTTCCTTGCCAAGGCCTGTTGTTTCTTGTGTTGTTAATTTTAGCCATTCTGACAGGTGTAAGGCGATATCTAATAGTGGTTTTGTTATGTATTTCCCCAATGATGATTGATGTTGAGCACCTTTTCATGTATCTGTAAGCCATTTGTATGTCTTCTTTGGAAAAATGTCTCTTCATGTCTTCCACCCATTTCTTAACTGGATTATTTGGTTTTGGGGTGTTGAGTTTGATAAATTCTTTATAGACTTTGAATACTAACCCCTCATCAGATACATCATTGGTAAATATCTTCTCCCATTCTGTAGGTTGCTTTTTAGTTTTATTGATTGTTTCCTTTGATGTGCAGAAGGTTTTTATCTTGAAGTCCCAATAGTTCATTTTTGCTCCTGTTCCGCCCCCCCCCCCCTTTGGAGATGTGTCTAGTCACAAGTTGCTGTTGCCAGTGTCAAAGAGGTTGCTGCTTGTGTTCTTCTCAAGGATTTTGATGGTTTCCTGACTCACATTTAGGTCTTTCATCTGTTTTGAATTTATTTTTGTGTATGGTTTAAGAAAGTGGTCCAGTTTCATTCTTCTGCACATTGTTGTTTGGTTGCAGAGAATGGGGAACACTCTTACACTGTTGGTGGGAATACAAACTGGTGAAGCCAGTCTGGAAAACTGTTTGGAAGTTCCTCAGAAAGATAAAAATAGAACTACCCTATGGTCCAGCAATTGCACTACTAGGTATTTAACCAAAGGATACAAAAATACTGATTCAAAGGGATACATGCACCCTGATGTTTATTTATTTATTTTTAAAGATTTTATTTATTTATTTGACAGAGAGAGTGAGAGAGTACAAGCTGGGGGAGCAGCAGAGGGAGAGGAAGAAGCAGGCTCCCTGGTGAGCTGGGAGCCTGATGTAGGGATCAAGCCCAGGACCCTGGGATCATGACCTGAGCCAAAGGCAGACACTTAACTGACTGAGCCACCCAGGTACCCTTGTACCCTGGTGTTTATAGCAGCATTATCAACAGTAACCGAATTATGGAAAAAGCCAGAATGTCCATAGGGTGATGAATGGATAAAGGTGATGTGGTAGTATATACAATGGAATATTTGTCAAAAAAGAATAAAATCTTGTCATTTACAATGACATGGTTGGAGCTAGAGAGTATAATACAAAGAGAAATAAGTCAGAGAAAGATAAATACCATATGATCTTACTCATATGTGCAATTTAAAAACCAAAATTTCTTGAATTTCTTGATGAACATAGGTAAAGGAAGGGGAAAAAAAAGAGATGGAGGTAAGCCATAAGAAGCAGTTAACTATAGAGAACAAACTGAGGGCTGATGGAGGGAGGTGGGCGGGAGATGGGCTAAAATAAGTGATGGGCAAAGAGGGCACTTGTGATGAGCACTGGGAGTTATATGTAAGTGGGGAATCACTGAATTTTACTTGTGAAACCAATATTACACTATATGTTAACTAACTAGAATTTCTAATTTCTTTTTTAAAAAAGATTTATTTATTTGAGAGAGGGAGAGAGAGTGCCACTGACCAAGCAGGGGCAAGGACAGAGGGAGAGGAAGAGAAGTAGAGTCCTCGATGAGTGTGGAGCTGGACAAGGACCTCAGTTCCACAACCATGAGGTCATGACCTGAGCCCAAATCAAAAGTCAGATGCTTAACCGACTGAGGCCAACTAACTAGAATTCAAATAAAAACTTTAAACAAAACAAACCATAAATAAGTAAAATAATAATTACATAGTCACTGGTTATTGTTGGTTTCTGTATATTTACCTTATATTTTGTTACATTTTCAGATTAATTCAAATTATTTTTTAGTCAATTGTTTTGGATTTTCTGGGTGGCCAACAATATCATAAAAAATGGTGAAAAGTTCATCTCTTCCTTCCCAATGTTTATTAACCTTATGATTTTTGTTTTAAAATCATATCACCTAGGATTCTAGAACAATGTTAGATGGAGAAGACATAGTAGGAGTTCATGTATTTTTCTTACACTAATGGGAGTGCTTGTAGGATATTCAGTTAGTTTCTAGATTATTAATTGACAAATAGTCTTTTTCAAGTTAGGGAAGGTTTCTTCAATTCTAAAAAGATACAGCTTTTTTGTGTGTATGCTATTCTTACAGATGTCTTTGTGTATTTGCTCATGTAACATACTAGAAAAATTTTCACCTTGCGTTATGCTCTGGAATGGCATTAGGAATTATTAAAGACCTGTTTCTTAAAGATTTTCTTTGTTTCATCTATGAAACCATGTGATACAGATAGCTTGTTTTGAATATCGTATCTTTAACAAACTTCGATGCTTTCTAAATTTGGTGTAACCTGGTTTTCTGTCACCTTTGGAATCAATTTTGACAACTGATGTTTTCCTTGAAGTCACCTCTGTGATTTCTTATTGCCATAAATTGCCACATAGAATTCTCTAAATTGTTATTATTATTCATTGGTAGATGAAGGGATAAGGAACACACACACACACACACTCTGAAATATTATTCAGCCACAAAAAAGAATGAGATCTTGCCATTTGCATCCACATGAGTGGCTCTATAGGGTATAATTCTAAGTTAAATAAGTCAGGTAGAGAAAGACAAATACTATATGATTTTGTTCACATATGGAATTTAAGAAACAAAACAAACAAAGAAAAAAGAGGGCAAACAAAAAAAACCAAACTCTTTCTTAACCATAGAGAATAAACTGATGGTTACCAGTTGGGGTGGGGCGTGAGGTGATGGGAGAAATAGGTGAAGGGGATTACTTACTTACTGTGATGAGCACTGAGTAATGTATAGCATCGTTGAATCACTACACTGTATACCTGAAAGTCAATACTGTATGCTAACTGTACTAGAATTAAAATTTAAAAAATAAAATGGGGTTAAACTAAAAATGACTGGATTAAAGTATATCTAATTAAGATCAAGCCTCTACTATATTGACTTATGGTGATAATAAGTTTTCTTGAAGATAGTTTGTAAAGAACCTAGAATTCTGGGCTAGGAAGTTTGAAATGTACTCTTTTATTTAGTAATGTAGTTGAAGTTTTATAAGTAAAAGAAGGGCACATTCTCAGCTGAGGCAGGAAACTGGAGGCAATATGTCAGAGATCACAGAACAGGAAACTATAATCAAATAGTGAAGAGGTTAATGAATAGCATAGTCTAGAAGGAGGAGAACTAGGGTCATTATATTCCAGTGAGAATATAGGTGAAGTAGTTTGAAAAATTCCCTGAGTATATGATATGCTTCTGGGGATGAATGTGAACAGAGTATAATAGAAAACCTCTATTATCTGATCTGGCAGAAGGGAAAGAAATTTGGGGAGTGTTCAGGGAGACCAAAGGAGAGTAGAGCTATCCTTGAGTTAGGCAAAACTGGTCATTTGCCTAGAGGTAGTTCTCAATCTAACTGAATACTGATGGGGAAATAAAACATACTTTACTCAGTTTGATGCAAACTTAAAATGTTTTTTACTTCTATGATTTCAATATTAACAAAATCAATCCTAAAGAAGGAAGCTCCAGTAGGAAAACGTATCTTCTTCTTCTTCTTCTTTTTTTTCACTTCCCTTAGATTTTGCAGGTGGTACAGAGGAAGGAGAATATTATTAAAAAAAATTTTTAGAGGCACCTTGGTGGCTCAGCCAGTTAAGCATCTGCCTTTGGCTCAGGTCATGATCCCAGGATCCTGGGATTGAGTCCTGCATCAGGCTCTCTGCTCAGTGGAGAACCTGCTTCTCCCTCTCCCTCTGCCTACAGCTCTGCCTACTTGTGTTCTCTGTCTGTCAAATAAGTAGGTAAAAAAAATCTTTAAAAATTTTTAAAAAAAATTTTAAGTAGGCTCCACTCCCAACATGGGAGCTTGAACTCACAACCCTGAGATCAAGAGTTGCATGCTGTACCAGCTGGTCCAGTCAGGCACGCCCAAACTTATTATTTTAAAAACATATATACCCAAAGGAGTAGAAAACTTATGTGTACACAAAATCCTCACCCTGCTATTTATAGAAGGCTTATTCATAATTGCCAAAATTAGTAGGAAACCAATATGTTTTTCCAGTAGCTGAATGGATAAATAAACTATGGTACATCCAGACAGTGAAGTATTATTCAGCACTAAAAAAGAACGAGCTATCAGGTGCACCTGGGTAGCTCAGTTGGTTAAGCATCTGACTCTTGACTCTGGTTTCCGTCATGATCTCAGGGTCATGAGATCCAGCCCTGCATTGGGCTCTGCACTGTGCATGAAACTTAAAGGCATATTATTAGGTAGAAGAAGCCAACCTGAAAAGGCTACATTTTGTATGATTCCAACTATATGATATTCTGGAAAAGGCCAAAGTATAGAGATAGTAAAGAGATCAGTGGTTGCTGACGGGTGAGAAAAGCCGGGCGGGTGAGAAAAGCAGGGCAAGGAAAAATATGTAGGCAGTGTACGAGGATTTTTAGGGCAGTGAAAATACTCTGTCTGTATGATGCTGTAATAATGGACATATACCATGATACATTTGTCCAAATCCATAAAATGTATACCAGAGTGAACTCTGAGGTTAGCTATAGACTTGGGGTGATCATGATGCATCCATGTAGGTTTATCCTTGGTGAAATATGTACCGTTGTGATAAATGATGTTGGCAATGGGGGAGTCTGTGTGGGGGGGGGTGTACATGGGAAATCTCTGTATTCTGAATTTTATTATAAACCTAAAACAGCTCTAAAAGTATAAAATCTTGAGATGTCTGGGTGGCTCAGTCAGTTGAGCATCTGCCTTTGGCTCATGTCATGATCCCAGGGTCCTGGGATTGAGTCCTACATCAGGCTCCCTGCTCAGTGGCAGGCCTGCTTCTCTCTCTCTCTCTTCTCTCTCTCTGTCTAGCTTTCACTCTCTCTCAAATAAATAAATAAAACCTTTAAAAAGAATAAAAATATAAAACCTTAAAAAACCTTAAAAATATATGAGACTTAATTAAAGGAAAGCATCAACAGTCCAAATATCTCAAATATCTCAAATTCAAAAATCCAGAGATCTAGGAGCCACAACAGATGCTGCAACAATGATTCAGCACCCACAAAGCTGGTGACAGACACTGGAATGACCAGTTGGGCCACTGCAATTGCATCTCATAATTCCATGATATTTCTCCATGATATCGCTTGTAGTGGAAATAGCAACAAGAGCCTCCTCTTCACTGCACCATCAAAAATGAAGGGAATGCATTGAATTTGGTGGTACTTGCACCCAGAACATTATTAGCACCAAGAAATCAGGAAATGTGAGTTATTTTTTAATTTTGATTTTTTTTTAACTTTCCAGTCCCGCCAGTATAGGAAGGTGGTCTAGAGGGTAGATGGGATGGAGCTGAGGAAGCCAATCTTGGATATCTGTCATAGACCTAAAGAAGGTGCAATCATTAAAAAGATATGCTAGTCTCAACCTTTGTTATTCATAGCACACGTGGAAAATTATAAAGTTTGTGCTTCGCACTAGGACAAATAGGCTCTTTGGAAGGAAGTCACTATTGCACATAGTGACTTGAGTGTTATGCTCCACAACCTTGAAAGAGATCTTCTGTGTGGGAAACTTGTCTTTTTCTTCCCATTTTTTTTTTTTATACCATCACTTGTTTATATCAGTATGGACTCATGATTCATTTTGTGCTTTGGGTTATACAGTACTAATTTGTTTATTTTATTGCTCAAATTATTTTAGCCTTGACCTTTGGAACCTCTTTCAGTTGGATCCTGCATCTTTTTTGACATATGCCCATCAATTTGATTTCTATTGTTTGAGGTGTGTGTGTGCTTGTATGTGTGATCATGTGTGTGTGATCATGTGTATGTTCCTGTCTTTCTGTGTGTGTGTGTGTGTGTGTGTGTGTGTGTGTGTGTGTGTGTGTAGCACTTCATTAACTTTCCAGCACTACAAGGTGTTCTGGGCTTACCTTGCATATTCCCCAACCCAGCCCTAAAATGAGCCACTGGTTCGAGGATCTCTTGTTCTTTTGTTGAAGAATGGTACTAGGAACAAAGATTGATTTGGGTACTCATAACCATTCTTTGACTTTTGATCTTTCTGTGGCTTTATGTTTAGGTATATGTCTTGTATACATCATATATCTAAATTTAAAAAAAAAATTGGTCTTACAATTACAGAATTTACTCTTTGTTTCCTATGATTGGTCATATTATGACTCATTTTTGTCATGCTTTTGATTTGTCCTATTTCTGTGTTTGGTTTTGCTCTTTGATTTTTGTGTTGTTTTGTTCTTCTTTCCCTATTTTTTTTTTAATTGATTAACTTCTGTTTCATTCTATTTTTCCATCCACTTGTTTGAAAATTACATGCTCTATGTATCCTCTTTTAGTAGTTACTTCAGATGTTTGGTGGTGGTTGTTTTTTTTACCCTGCATTTAACTCAACAAAATCTGAAGTTAATATCTTTACCTCATTCCGAGACAATATGAAGACCTAAGATTCTTCAAATGTGATTACTACTTCTCATATCTTAATCTATTATTGACCTATATTTTAACATTCTCATGTTTTCATATGCACTATATTATGGTTATGTACATTCAGCATTTAATTAGCTTTGCCATATATTTCCAAATATCTTTCTTCACTAGTCTTTCTTGTATCTTGCATTTTCTGTCTTCAGTCATTTTTCTTCTGAGTTATATCCTCTAGAATTTCACTTAGTGAGGATGTTTTGATATTAAAACCATGTCAGTTTTTGTTTTTCTAACAATGTCTTTATTTTGCTTTATTTATTGATATTTCATGATTCAGTGGGTGACTGGGCCATGAAGCCACAGTTAAAAGGCAGTTGGGTGCCACCCAGGGAAGAGACCAGTGCATGATTTGAGGTCGCTGAGAACAGACAACACATGCACCAGATTACATGTTACCACATTTATTTACAGCAATAGAGGAAGAGGGAGTGCACAAATTCCAGCCCTTGCAATGCATATATCCACCAGATATGGGTATAGATATAGATAGATGCAATACATCTATCCATTGCCAGCCCACTCAGGCAATGTAGTGGCACACATCCAACTTCACATTGCAGAGGAGGGACCCCACACTCTGCCTTGAGGTCTAAAATACAGAAAGCAGGAGCTTGCCTAAGAGTCACTAATGCTTAGTGTATGTGGACAACAACCTAGACCTTGGAAAGATATTCTTCCATAAGATGACAAGTCCAGCACAGACTATGAACACTCTCTCAGTAAGGAAATGTTCTGGGCTCAAAACCACTCTTACATGGCCAAACAGGGGATAAGGAGTTGATCATGACTGCCTTTCCTTGAAATCAGTTTTGCTATGTACAGAATTCTAGATTGACAGCTTTTCCTCTCAGACATTTATATATAATTTTACACTTTTTTGGGCTTCAGTTATTTGCTGTTGAAAGGTTAGATATGAATCTGCTTATCTTTCCTTGGAAGATGACCAGTCTTACTTTTCTGACTGCTTTTAAGATTTGCTTTCTCTTTGTCTTTGGCATTCTGAAATTTCACACTGATTTGTCTGTGGATGGATTTCTTTAGTATTTTCCAATTACGGATTTCATTAGGCTTTCTTGATCTGAGGATTGGTGTCTTTCCCCACTTCTGATAAACTCTCAGCCATTATCTTTTAACATATTTCTTCCACTCTTTTCTCTATTGCATCTTTCTGGTACTCTGATAAAATCTTTGTGAATCATTCGTATTCTATTTTCCATGTATTTGAAACTTCCTTACTCTGTGTTCCATGTTTCTTAAATCTCTCTCATGTATTTTCCATATCTTTGTTTTTATGGACTATCTTTTTTTTTTCAATTTTTTAAAAGGTTTTATTTATTTATTTGACAGAGATTACAAGTAGGCAGAGAGGCAGGCAGAGAGAGAGAGAGGAGGAAGCAGGCTCCCTGTGGAGCAGAGAGCCCAAAGTGGGGCTTGACCCCAGGACCCTGGGATTATGACCTGAGCCGAAGGCAGAGGCTTTAAACCACTGAGCCACCCAGGTGCCTTTATGAACTAACTTTTAACTGATTTTTTCAGATATAATTTCAAGTTGATTGATTTTTATACTTACTATAGACTTAACCCATTGAGTTGTCATTTTCACTTAAATATTTTACTTATTTATTTTTTTTAAGTAGGTGCCACACCCAATGTAGGGCTTGAACTCATGACCCTAAGGGCAAGAGTTGCATCCTTTACCGACTGAGGCAGCCAGGTGCCCCTTCATTTATTATATATTTAATTTCTAGAAGTTGTACAGTTCTTTTTCAGATCTTCTTGGTCATTCTTTATAGACTTCTTCCCTCCAGGGTATTTTTTCAGATTCCCTCAAGCAACTCTCCAATTCTCAGCAGACACTGACTGGTGTCCTCTACATTTAACTCCATTTTGACATTGTCTACCTAGAGAGTAGTGTCAGATATCATAGATTAAGGACTTAGTCCCAGAAGACTGCCCCCACTTTAGATAGCAATTACAAGGTTTATCTTGTTACCTGTGCTGCTAACGGCAGCTATAAATCAGAGGTTCTCACAACCCCTCCTTGGGTTTTGATTAATTTACCAGAGTGGGTCATAGAATTCAGGAAACCAGATAACTTACTAGATTAATCATTTATTACATAGGGTATTAAAGGATACAAATAAATAGTAAGATGAAGAGATACATAAGGGGAAGTTTGAAAGAGTCCTAAACACAGGAGCTTCTGTCCCCATGGAGTTTGAGGTGTACCACTCTTCCAACACATGGATGGATTCTGGTTTTCCAATCTGGAAGCTCTCCAAATCTCTTACTTTTCAGTTTTTATGGAGGCTTCATTACATAGGCATGATTGATTAGATAATTGGCCACTGGTGATTGAACTCAATCTCTAGCCTTTCTTTCCTCCCCAGAGGTCTGAGGGTAAGGCCAAAAGTTCCAATCCTCTAATTACCTGATTGGTTTCCCTGGCAACCAGCTTTCATCCTTAGGGGCTTTCCAAAAGTCTCCTCATTAGCATAAACTCGTAGGGCTGAAAGGGGCTTGGGATAAATAGCAAGACACCTTTATTGCTCTTACCATTTAGGAAATTCCAAGAATATTAGAAACTCTGTGCCAGAAATGGGGGAAAGGACCAAATATATATATATATTTCTTATTATAAATCACAATATAACCCCCCATACACTTATATTGTTTAAGTTTCTATTTTATTTCTATTTTTATTTAAACACTCTATGGCTAGTATTCTGTTTCTGAAAATTTGAATGCCTAAAGTCTGAGTGGGTTAGGTATTAAAATTTTGCTGACTGAATTCCTGCTTCTTTTCCATCACAATGTCCTATTTTTTTATGTTTTAACATTTTTAAAAACTGTTATTTCCCTTGCTTTCATTTTCTGAATTAATAGGTTTCCCCCATTCCTTTTTAAGCCCGTTTTCGATTTGCAGAAAAATCAACTGGAAAGTACTAAGAGTTCCCAAATCATCCTTTATCCCTTGCCTCAATTTCCCTTATTATTAAGATCTTGCATTAGTGTGTTATATTTGCTACAATTATTGAGCCAATATTGATACATTATTATTAACTGAAGTCCATAGTTTCATTAAGGTTCACTCCATGTATATGTTCTATGAGTTTTGATGAATGTATAATGACATGGATCCACTATTATATTATCATACAGAATAGTTTTACTGACCCAAAATTCCTTGTGCTCTTTTTTTTTTTTTTTAAAGAGAGAGAGAGTACATGCAAGGGGTAGGGAAGAGGGAGGGGCAGAGATTCTAGAGAATCTCAAGCAGGCTCCACACTCAGTGCATTTGATCTCACAACCCTGATATCAGGACCCGAGCTGAAATCAAGAGTTGGATGCTTAACACACTGAGCCGCCCAGGAGTGCCGTCTTGTGCTTTACTAATCCTACCCTCCCTCCTGGAAGACTTGGAAGTTATTGATCTTTCCACTATCTCCATAGTTTTACCTTTTCCAGAATGTCATATTTCTGTAATATGTAAATCTGTAATGTCTTTTTTTTTAATTTAAAGATTTTATTTATTTATTTGACAGAGATCACAAGTAGGCAGAGAGGCAGGCAGAGAGTGAGAGAGAGGGAAGCAGGCTCCCTGCTGAGCAGAGAGCCCGATGCGGGACTCGATCCCAGGACCCCGAGATCATGATCTGAGCCGAAGGCAGCGGCCCAACCCACTGAGCCACCCAGGTGCCCCAAATCTGTAATGTCTTTTGCAGATTTGCTTCTTGCACGTAGCAATATGCACTTATGTTTCCTCCATGCTCTTTTGTGGCATGATAGTTCTTTTCTTTTTTTAGTGGTAAATAATCTTCCATTGTCCGGATGTACCACATTTTATTTATCCTTTAATCTGCTGAAAGACATCATGCTTGCTTTCCAGCTTTGGTAATTATGACTAAAACAACCATAAGTAGCTGTGTGCAGGTTTTTGTGTGACATTGTTTTCAACTCATTTAAGTAAATGCCACAAAGCACAATTGCTGAAGAGTATGGTAAAAGTATGCTTAGTTTTATACGAAACTTCCAAACTGTTTTCCAAAGTGGCTGTACATTTTGTATTCCCACCAGTGATGAATGAGAATTGCTGTTGCTATACAACCTTGACCGTGTTTTGGATTTTAGCCTCTCCAACAGTTATGTGATGGTATTTCATTATTGTTTTAATTTGCCTTTTCCTAATGGCATATAATGTTGAATGTCTTTTCATATGTTTATTTGCCATATGTATATATGTTTATCTTCTTTTAAAGGTGTATATTCAGATCTTTGGCCATTTTTAAATTATGTTGTTTCATATTGTTGTTTTAAGGGTTCTTTATGTATTTCGGGTAATATTCCATCATCATATATGTGTTTTGCAAATACTTTCACCTAGTCTGTGACTTGGAGACTTATATTCTCATAACAGTATCTCTCAGAAATTTTAAATTTTAATGAAGTCCAATTTATCTAATTTTTCATTCATAGATTATCTTTTTGGTGCTGTGTCTAGAAAATATCACCAAACCCAAGGGCACCTGGGTGCTTTTCTATGTTATCTTTTAGGAGTTTCATAGTTTTGTATTATACCTTTAGGTCCATGATCCATTTTGAGAATTTATTTTTGTGAAAGGTATAAGGTCTATTTTTAGGTTCCTGTTCTGGCTTCTTGTTCTAGCACCATTGTTGAAAAGACAATATTTAAAACATTGAATTGCTTTGCTCCTTTTTCGAAGATCAGTTGACTGTAATTGTCTGGGCCGATTTCCTGGGTGGGCAGGGTTTGGTTAAGGATTTTATTTATTTATTTATTTAAATTGTGTACAAGTCGTGGGGAGGGGCAGAGGGAGATGGAGAGAGTCTCAAGCAGTCTCTTTGTTGAGCAGAGCCCAACCTAGGGCTCCATGACCCTGAGATTATGATCCACGCTGAAATCAAGAGTCAGATGCACTTAACCAGTTGAGCCACCAAGGCCCCCTTCTTCCTGGATTTTTTATTCTGTTCTATTGGTCTATCTGTCTATTCTTTCACCAAAACTGTGCTATATTGATTATGATCTCTATATAGTAAGTCTTTAAGTCAGTCCTCCAAATCTATGCTTTTCCTTCAATGTTCTGGGTCTTAGTTTCTCCAATATTCTCCAAATATTGATAAACCAATGTTAGAATCAGTTTATCAATATTTGCAAAATAACTTGCTGGAATTTTCATTAGGGTTACATTGAATCTAAAAGTCAAGTTGAGAAGAACTGATATTTTGACAATACCGAGTCTCCTTATTCATGTACATAAAATATGGCACCATTTATTTAGATCGTCTTTGGTCACTTTCATCAGAGTTTTGTAGTTTTCCTCATGTATGTCTTATACATTTTTTGTTAGAGTTATACGTATTTCTTTTTTGTTGCGAAGATAAATGGTGTTATATTTTTAATACCAAATTCCAGTTGTTTATTTATGGCGTATACAAACAATTGACCTTTGTATATTAACCTTGTAGATCGCAACCTTGCTATAATTTCTAATTCGTTTCAGGATTTTTGGTCAATTTTTTAGTTTTCTAAAAAGACATCATATCACCTGCAAACAAAGACAGTTTGATATCTTCTTTCTCAACCTGTTTATTTTTTTCCTTGCCTTATGACATTACTAGGACTTCCAGTACAATTTTTAAAAAGGAATGATGAGAGGGGACATTCTTGCCTTGTTCTTGTTCTTAGTGGTAAAACATTTAGTTTCTCACCATAAAGTTTGATATTAGTGGTCAATTCTTTGTAGATCTTCCTTATCAAGTTGAGCAAGTTTCCCTCTATGCTTAAATTGCTCAGAGTTTTTATCATAAATGGGCATTAGATTTAGTCGGATGTTCTTTCTGTATCGATATGGTCATGTGAATTTTGTTTTTAGCTGTTGTCATGAATTACATTCATTAGTTTTCTTTACTTTTTTTGTTATTGTGACACACTTTATTATATTCAAAAATATAAGCATTCTGAAACAAACATTTCAGGTTTTGGTTGACACATCATTCAGTTGTTTGCTTTCCTGAAATACCTTCAACTCCCCCTCAAATAGAAATTGGGTAAGATTCCTAGACAAGCTTGAGCAAGAAAGCAAATACAAATACACAGCAGTTTAGAAATATCCCAATTTCTCTGAGATTCTAGAGTTAAAATAAACAAAAATTCCCAGAATTAAAAATGGAAGAATTAATTTGTTACAGGATTGTATCTTTTCCTTTTCTTTTTATTAGTTTGTGTGTAGTTGATGCATAATGTTACATTAGTTTCAGGTGGACAATACAGTGACTGGACAAGTTTATACATTACGATGTGCTCACCACAACTATAGCTACCATCTGTCACCATGCAATACTATTACAATACCATTGACTATATTCCTTATGCTGTGTATTTTATTCCCATGACTTATTCATTCCATAACTGGAAGTCTGTCTTTCCCTCTCTCCTTCACCCATTTTGCCCATCCCCCTACCTTCTTCTCCTCTGGCAACTATCAGTTTGTTCTCTGTATTTTAAGATCTGATTCTGCTTTTTGTTTATTCACGTTATTTTTTTGGATTCCATATATGAATGAAATTGTATGGTATTTGTCTTTCCCACTCTGATTTATATCACTTAGCATAATATCCTCTAGGTCCATCCATGTTGTCATCAATGTTATAATCCCATCCTTTTTTATGGCTGAGTAATATTCCATTACACACATTTTACACACACACACACACACACACACACCACATCTCCTATATCCATTTGTCTATGGATGGACATTTGGGTTGCTTCTGTAACTTGGCTATTGTAAGTAATGCTGCAGTTAACACAGAGGTGCATATAAGTTTTCAAATTAGTGATTTTGGATTGTTTTGGTAAAGGACCAGAAGTGGAATTATTGGACTACATCCTATTTTTTTTTAACTTTTTGAGGAATCCCCATACTGTTTTCCACAGTGGTGACACCCATTTACAATCCCTCCAATGGCATACAGGTGTTCATTTTTCTCCATATCCACATCAACACTTGTTACTCCTTGTGTTTTAGATTTTAGCCATTCTAACAAGTTTAGGGTGATATCTCATTGTGGTTTTAATTTGCATCTCTGTGGTGGTTAGTGATTTTCAGAATCTTTTTTTGTGTCTTTTGGCCATCTGTATGTCTTCTTTGACCATCTGTCTATTCAATTTCTCTGCTCATTTTTAAATCAGATTATTTCTTTTTTTGATGTTGAATTATACAAGTTTTTCATATATTTGGGTTATTAACTCTTACTGGAGGTATCATTTGCAAATACCTTCTCCCATACAGAAGATTGCCTTGTTGTTTTGTTCATGGTTTCCTTTACCATTCAGAAGCTTTTTATTTTGAGGTAGTCCTAATTTATTTTTGCTTTTGTTTCCTTTGCCTCAAGAGATATATATAGAAAAATGTTGCTACAGCTAATGTATGATTTCAAAACTCACATTTAAATCTTTAATCCATTTTGAATTTATTTTTGTGTATGGTGTTAGAAAGCAATCCAGTTTAGTTTTTATTCATGTAGCTGTTCAGTTTTACAGTACCATTTGTTGAAGAGACTGTCTTTTCTGCATTGTATATTCTTGCCTCCTTTGTCATAGATTAATTGACCATAGAAACTTGGGTTTATTTCAGGGCTCTTCATTCTGTTCCATTGATCTATATGTCTATTTTTGTGCCAGTACCATACTGTTTTGATTACTGCAGCTTAGCAGTGTACCTTGAAGTTTGTGACTGGGATACCTCCAGCTTTGTTCTTCCTCAAGATTGCTTTGGTTATTTGTGGTCTTTTGTGGTTCATACAAATTTTAGAGGTATTTGTTTTAGCTTTGTGAAAAATGCAGTTGATACTTAGATAGAATTGCATTGAATCTGTAGATTGCTTTGGGTAATATGGACACTTTAATTATATTAATTCTTCCAGTCCATGAACATAGAGTTTCTTTCCATTTGTTTGTATCATCTTCAATTTCTTTCACCAGTGTTTTATAGTTTTCAGAGTACACATCTTTCACTTCCTTAGTTAAGTTTATTCATAGGCATTTTATTCTTTTGGGTACAATTGTAAATCGGACAGTTTTCTTAATTTCTCTTTCTACTACTTTGTTATTAGTGTATAGAAACACTACCAATTTCTGGGTATTAATTTTGTATCTTGAAACTTTACTAAATTAATGTATTACTCCTGGTAGTTTTTTGGTATAGTTCTTTCTAAATATAGTATCACGTCATCTACAAATTGTGACATTTTTATACTTCATTTCTCCATTTGGATGGCTTTGATATCCTTTTCTTGTCTGATTGCGATGGGTAGGATTTTCTGTATTATGTTGACTAGAAGTTGCAAGAGTGGACATCCTTGTCTTGTTCCTGATCTTAGGAGAAAAGCTCTTACTCTTTCATTATTGACTATGATGTTAGCTGTGGGTTTTTCATATATGTCATCTGTTATGTTGAGGTGTTCTCTCTAAACCCACTTTGTTTAGAGTTTTTGTCATGAATGGATGTTGAATTTTGGTGAGTATTTTTTCTGCATCTGTTAAGATGATCATATGATTCATATGATTTTTATCCTTCATTTTGTTTGTATTGATTGATTTGTAAATATTGAATCATTTTGGCATTGCTGGAATAAATCCCATTTGGTTGTGATTAAAAAAATCCTTTAGTGTATTTTTTAATGCCATTTGCTAATATTTTGTTGAGGATTTTTGCATTTATGTTCATATTGGCCTGTAGTTTTCTTTCCTTTCTTTTCTTTTTTCTCTTTCTTTCTTTATTTTCTTCTCCTCCTTCTCCTTCTCCTTCTTCTTCTTTCTTCTTTTATCTTCTCAATGTTTGTGTCTGGTTTTGGTATCAGGATGCCAGCCTCAGAGAACATGTTTGAAAGTTCTCCTTCCTCTTCTATTTTTTGGACTAGTTTGGGGAAAATAAGTATTAACTCTTCTTTTGAAGTTTGGTAGAGTTCACCTGTGCCCTCTGGTGCTGAACTTTTTTTTTTAACTGTAGTTTTTTATTGCTCATTCAATTCTGTTACTAGTAATTGATCTGTTTAGATTTTCTATTTCTTCCCAATTCAGTTTTGGAAGATTTTATACTTCTAGGAATGTATCCATTTCTTCTGGACTATCCAATTTGTTGGCATATAATTTTTCATAGTATTCCCTCATAACCCTTTGTTTTAATTTATGTGGTGTCAGTTTTTAGTTCTCTCTCATTTCTGATTGTATTTATTTGGTTCTTTTGCTTTTTTTTCTTGGTGAGTCTGACTAAGAGTTTATCAATTTTGATTTTCTTTTTAAAGAACCAGCTCTTGGTTTCATTGATTTTTTGAAATTGTTATTTTATTTTATTTTTTTAAGATTTAATTTATTTATTTGACAGAGAGAGATCACAGGTAGGTAGGCTGGAGAGAGAGAGAGAGAGAGGGAAGCAGGCTCCCTGCCAAGCAAAGAGCCTGATGTGGGACTCGATCCCAGGACCCTGAGATCATGACCTGAGCCGAAGGCAGTGGCTTAACCCACTGAGCCACCCAGGCGCCCCTAAATTGTTATTTTAGTTTCTATCTCATTTCTACTCTGATCTTTATTATTTCCTTCCTTTTACTTTGGTTGTTGCTCTCTTTGTGGTTCCTTTCAATGTGAGTTTAGACTTTTTATTGGAATTTTTTCCTTTTTCTTGAGGTAAGCCAGTATTGCTACATATTTCCCTCTTAGAAGTGCTTTTGCTGCATCCCACTGACTTTGGACCCTTCTATTTTCATTTTCCTTTGTCCCCTTGTATTTTTTATTTCTTTTTTTTTTTATATTGTGTTATGTTAGCCCCCAGATAGTATGTCATTAGCTTTTGATGCCATGGTTTATTATTTGCATATAACACCTAGTGCTAATTACTTTTTTGATTGTTTGATTGACCCATAGGTTGTTTAATATCATGTTGTTTAGCCTCCATGTGTTTGTATTTTTTCCAGGTTTTTTCTCTGATTTATTTCTAGTCTCAGTATCACTGATTAGAAAAGTTGCATGGTATAATTTTGATCTTAAATTTATTGAGGCTTGTTTTGTGACCTAATGTGATTTGTCTTGGAGAATGTTACATGTGCACTTGAAAAGAATATGTATTCTGTTGTTTTTGGATGGAATGTTCTGTTTATATATTCGTCATAGGCAGCTAGTCATTCAAAGACACTGTTTTTTTACTGAGTTTCTGCCTTGATGATCTATCCATTATGGGGTGTTAACGTTTCCTACTATAATTGTATTAAAATCAGTTTCTTTCTTTATGTTCATTAATATTTATGTATTTAGGTGCTCCAGTGTTGGGTGCATAGATATTTATAATCATTATAATCACTTGTTGGATTAATCTTTTATCATTATGTAATGCCCTTTTTTGTCTCTTGCTACAATCTTTGTTTTAAAGTCTATTTGGTCTGATATAAGTATTCCTACTTAAGCTTTTTTTCACTTTCATGTGCATGGGAAACATTTTTCCATTTCTTCACTTTCAGTCTGTATGTGTCTTTAGGCCTAAGGTGATTCTCTTTTAGGCAGAATATAGATGGGTCTTGTTTTTTTTAATCCATTCTGCCAGCCTGTCTTTTGACTGGAGCATTTAAACCATTTACATTTAAAATAACTATTGATATATATGTACATATTGCCATTTTGTTAGTTGTTTTCCAAGTTGTTTTTGTAGTTCTCAGTTCCTTTCTTCTTCTTTTGCTCTCTCTTTTGTGATTGATGAATTTCTGCTGTGTTATGTTTCATTTTCTTTCTCTTTCTTTTTTGTGTGTCTAGAATAGGTTTTGGGTTTGTGGTTACCATGTGGTTCATATATAATATCCTAAGTATATAGCAGTCTATTTTAAGTACATAGCAGTCATTGAAGTTCAAAACACATTCTTAAAAAAAAAAAAAAAAAAACTCTTTATTTTTTTTCTTCCTTCCTCCAGGTTTTATGTATATGCCATCATATTTTACATTTTTATATTCATAATTCTCTTAGATCTAATTATGGCCATTTATTTCCTACCTCTTAAAGAAGTCCCTTTAAGGGGCGCCTGGGTGGCTCAGTGGGTTAAGCCGCTGCCTTCGGCTCAGGTCATGATCCCAGGGTCCTGGGATCGAGTCCCACATCGGGCTCTCTGCTCAGCGGGGAGCCTGCTTCCCTCTCTCTCTGCCTGCCTCTCCATCTACTTGTGATTTCTCTCTGTCT
>NC_081562.1:127633683-127744135 GCF_022355385.1 Mustela nigripes
CAGGTCATGATCCCAGGGTCCTGGGATCGAGTCCCACATCGGGCTCTCTGCTCAGCGGGGAGCCTGCTTCCCTCTCTCTCTGCCTGCCTCTCCATCTACTTGTGATTTCTCTCTGTCAAATAAATAAATAAATAAAATCTTAAAAAAAAAAAAAAAAGAAGTCCCTTTAATATTTCTTATAAGTCTGGTTTAGTGGTGATAAACTTTATCTTTTGTTTGTCTGAGAAAATCTTTATCTCTTATTCAAATATGAATGATAATTTTGCCCAGTAGAGTGTTCTTTGTTGTAGATTTTTTCCTTTCAGTACTTTGAATATATCATGCCACTCTCTTAGGGCTTAAAAGGTTTCTGCTGAAAAATCTGCTGATAGCTTCACAGGTTTTCCCTTGTAGGTAACATTTTGCTTCTTTCTTGCTGCTTTTAAAATTCTCTCTTTATCTTTAACCTTTAACATTTTAATTATTATATGGTGGTGTGGACCTCCCCAGTTTCATCTTCCTTGGAGCTATCTGTGTTTCTTGGACCTGGAAGTCTATTTTCTTCCCTAGGTTAAGGAAGTTTTCAGTTATGATTTATTCAAGTAAGTTTTCTACCCCTTTCTCTCTTTTTGTCCTTTTCTGGAACATTTATAATGTGAATGTTTGTTCACTTGATGTTACCCAACAGATCTCTTAACCTATCCTCATTTCTAAAATCCTTTTCTCTTTTTACTATCTAACTTAAGTGCTTTCTATTACCCTGTCTTCCAGATTGCTGATATTTCTTCAGTATCTGCTAGTTTGCTGTTGATTCCCTCTAGTGTGTTTATTTCAGTTATTGAATTCTTCAACCCTGATTGGTTCTTTTTAATACTTTCTATCTCTATTGAAAGTCTCACTGAGTTCATCCTCTCTTCTCTCCAGCTTGATGAGCATCTTTAGGATCATTACTTTAAATTTCATGTCAGGCATATTACTAATTTCTGTTTCACTTCGTTCTTTTTCAGAGGTTTTTGTCTTATTCTTTCTTTTAGAACATATTCTTTTGTCTCCCTATTTTGCTTGACCTTCTGTGTTTGTTTCTATGGATTAGACAGAAGAGCTACTGCTCTTAAACTTGAAGGAATGGTCTTGTGTATGATCATCCTCTATGTAGACTGTGTGTGGTTGGGGACTTTTGCTGCTTGCCTGGTACTGTGCCAGGCAAGGGCTGGGGTCCTGGGCTTTCCACACAGTGGGCACTTTGTCAGCAAAGCTAAAGCTGAAGTGGGTGCTGATGAGGCATTCATTGATTTTTCAAATGTTGAACCAGCTCTGCATACCTGGCATCAACCGCACTTGGTTGTGGGGTGTATAACTTTTTTTATACATGGTAGGAATGAATTTGCTAATGTCTTTTTGAGGATTTGTGTATTTGTATTCATGAAAAAATACTGGTTTGTAGTTATCCTTTTTCATAATGTCTTTGGCTTTGTTTTTAAGGTAATGCTGGCTTCATAAAATGAGTTAGAAAGTATTCCTTCTGCTTTATTTTCTGGAAGAGATTGTAGAGAATTGTTATAATTCCTTCCCTAAATGCTTGGTAGAATTCACCAATGAATTCATCTGTGCCTTTCTGTTTGACAGGCATTATTGATTCAGTTTCTTTAGTAGATACAGTCCTATTTAAGTAACATATTTCTCCTTGATGAGTTTTAGTAGATGTATCATTTAAGATTTTGGTCCATTTCATCTATATTACCAAATTGTAGGCATAAATGTGTTCATAATTTTTTTTATTGTCTGTTTTATGTCCATGGGATCAAAGATCAGCTCCTCTTTCATTTCTGACATTAGTAATTTGTGTCTTTTCTCATTCTTAGTTGGCCTGGCTAGATGTGAAACATACTGCTGCTTGACTGGTACTGAATTCCATAAAATTTTCTTCTAGAAACAGTTCTTTCCTTCAGTTCAGTAAAGATGTTATTTTTTAAAGCAAGCATGTAGAATTTCCTCTTGTGGAAGGCTCAAAGAAGGGAGTGATCAGCAGAGCCACTTTCTAGGCCATAACATAATTCCTGAGGTATACAAAGGCTGCTGCACTATCAGGACATTGAAATTCTGATGAGGCTGGAACCATATTCCAAATTTTACAGGATAATTTCATTGGATTCTAGAGTGTGGCATTTTTCTATATTTCATTCTTTTTTTTTTTTTTTTTTTTTTTTGCATGGTTTTAAAGAGAAGTTGTAATGAAAAAGAGTGACATTCTTATATTTGGTCTTTCATAGTAAGGCTTTTCCCTCCTTTGGCATCTTTCAAATTTTTTTCTTTGTCTTTATTTTTCTGTGGTTTGGATATATGCCAAGGTGTTGTTTTTTTTAAATTTAATTGTATTTTATTTTTCAGTGTTCCAAGATTCATTGTTTACGCACCACACCCATTGCTCCATGCAATACATGACCTCCTTAATAGCCACCACCAGGCTCACCCCACCCCCCCCCCCCCACCCCACCCCCCCCCCCCCCCACACCCCCCCTTTGTTTCTCAGAGTCCACAGTCTCTCATGGTTCATCTCCCCCTCCGATTTCTCACAACTCACTTCTCTCTGACTTCCAATGTCCTCCGTGTTATTCCTTATGCTCCATAAGTAAGTGAAACCATATGATAATTGAATCTGTCTGCTTAGCTTATTTCACTCAGCTTAATCTCTTCCAGTCCCGTCCATGCTGATACAAAAGTTTGGTATTCAGTGTAGATTTTTTGATATTTATCCTGCTTGCTGTTATCTGAGCTTCCTGGGTCTGTGGTTTAGTGTCTATCATTAATTTTGGAAACTCTTGGTCATTATTGCTTCACATATTTCTTCAATTATTTTTTCTCTTCTTCTCCTTCTTATTCCCATTATGCATATATTACACATTTTATAATTGTCTCAAGTTGTTGGATATTCTGCTTTTTCATTTATTTTTCTCATTGCATTTCAGTTTTGGAAGTTTCTATTAATATTTCTTCAGTATCTTTGATTATTTCCTTAGTAGTATCCAGTCTGTTGATGAGCCCATCAGAGGCATTCTTCATTTCTATTGTGGTGTTTCTAGTTTCCAGCATGTCCTTTTGATTCTTGGTTTGAGTCTCTTATCTGTCTGCTTACATGAACCATGTACTTGCATCTTGCCCACTTTTTCCACTGAAACTCTTGTCATATTAATGATAGTTGTTTTCATTTCCAGTCTGATCATTCCAACATCTCTGCCACATTTGAGTTTGGTTTTGGTGCCCTCTCTGTCCCTTAAAATGTTTTTTGGTTGAAAGCCAGGCATGGTATACAGTATAAAAGGAACTAAGGTGAATAGTTGTCTAACATGAGCCTTTATGGTTATGTGGTTAGGGGTTAGGCTGTGTTTACTTCTTGCTGTGGCCCTATGTATCATAGGCAAAAATTTCCTTTGGTGTTTTTGTTTTTGTCTCTGCTGTTTTCCTTGGATTTCCCTAGACACTTTTCTTAAATAAGATCTGAGATACACAGTTCTTTCTGTTATATCTCCCTCTTATTATGCAGAAGCCCTTCTGATGAAATGATAAGATGTTTAGGGGAGGGGAAGGATTCTCTAGTCTATGATCAGGTATCAGTCTTTTAGAGAGTCTGTGCCTCTGGTTGTGATCTCAGTTTTGGATTTTGTTGTTGTTGTTGTTGTTGTTTGTTTCCTCTTTTGGTGAGATAGGAAGGCTAGAGTTGACTGGAGTTAGATATTTGCCTTCTCCTATATTGGTTAGACTGATAAAACCCTGGTTAGTTAGGCTCTGGTACAATAGCTTATCTTGAGGGCAGGCCTTGTGAAAAGAACAGAATTATCTAGGCCTACTTCAAAGCGGCTGTTGTTTGCCAGAAGCAAGAGGAGATTTCTCTCCGGTTTTCACCAAGAGTCTGGTAAGCCTCACAAAACTTTGGAGGCCTTCCTAAAGTTGGATCACCCTATGATTTTTAACTCTCAAACTTGCCTGCACTGAGCCTCCAGCAATTCATCAATTACAGATTAAGTTTTCCCATTATTGTTCTGGTCCTTGTAGAAGTTTCTGCTCCTGGGATTCTGCTCTGATAAGTTATGATTGTCTGTATCTAACTGTCTGTTCAGTTGGAAGAGGGGTGTTGCAGTGACCTCAATCCCATGGGAGGGATCTAAGAAGAATAGTTGATTTTTAGTTTGTCCAGGATTTTTCTTATTGTGAGGTCATAAGTGAGGACTTCCAAGCTCCTTACATGCTAGACTGGAAACTGGAAATCCTTTGCTTTAATTTTCCTATATTACTGTAATTGTGCTTTATTTACATTCTAGACTATGGGATGGCTTACAAAACTGATTGTGTGCAGGTTTTTGAAATGGAAATTAGATGCTAAAGCTATGAAGAGAATGAAACAAGAATGCTCTTCATATTGGCTATTATAATTCCTGTGCACTACTCTAGACAAGGGATTTCCTGCTACTGAAATCAAAAGAGACAATCATAGTTACACAGTTATTTCTACCTTGCCGAGTAAGCATATCAGTTTTTGAATAAAGACAATATTCTCCTGCTTCTAAATTCTAAAGTAAAAATTCCACAGGGGATAAACAAATGAAGCATTGAGCAACAGACATGTAATAGATACTGTTTTTAGCAATCAGCAGATATATATGTTATTTTACACAGCGCTTTTTCATAATGACTTCTAATAAAAGCTGACATTAATGTCTGATTCAGTGAAGGTGATTCTGAGAAGGTTCATTTTAATATGCTCTACCTAAACATTGGTATAAATGACACCAGGGTAGAACTTTTCAGTCTCAAAGAGTGAGTCGATGGTATAGGAGTCTACCTTTATTAAATTTAATTTTTTTCTGTTGGACTTTAGTAGTTGTTGGGTGTTAGCTGGGACCCAATACAGACACATTTTTTACTGAACACATTCCTAATTGACTACAAAATAAAATATATCAGTTAGCAGATGGAGGTTGCAAATACCACCTTCATTACTTATGTGGCTAATTTTGGAAAATGTGACTTTTAAGTATTGGGCAAGAGGGCTCTCCACTGCTGAACCCCAGAAACAGACTGACGCCTCTACACATTATCAGGCAGCACTGGAGCAAGGAAGGCCCTTCACAAAAGGCTTAGGAGAAACAGAATACTTGCTCTTTTCCCAAGTGAAAGTGAAGGAGTCTAGCTTATGCATACTCAGTTTCTTCTTCCAGATTCTCCAGTAAGATTAGCTAAGTATGGCAGAGAAAAGTCAAGATGTTTTGTCATTGAGATTCTTCTACTGGAAGGAAACATGGGGAGTAGGGAAGAAGCATTCACAAAACTACTCTCTGAATAGGTGATTCAAGGCCGTACACTTTGGCAAGAGCTTTAAAGCAATGGTTGCTGATTAAAGACATATTCATAATCTTAGTAACACTTGTGGATGTCATATCCGTGTTTCTTTTTTTTTTCACTGTACAAAGTTTATTTGGTATTTCAGTTGGTATGTCAGTTGGTTACATTGTTTATATCCAGATCTTTCTTTTTCTATTATGTTTCCATGTATACTGTATTCTGATACACATAGGATACAAAAAGAGATCCTTTAGAAGAGAAATATTGAATTTATCTATTAGATTCCAGGATGTGATTGACTGGAGAAAAAAAAGTTGGGCTGACATGTTGGGTGAAGGGGTCAGAAGTTCTAGAACACACAGTAAAGACTCATCTGGAATGAAGAACAACTACAGCATATGCAACATTGGCAGTGGTACCTTGAGGTGGTAGAACTATTTTACAGGAACCAATTTAGAACAACACAAGATAGGGATCACCCAGTATCAGGTTATAGGTGTAGGGTTTCCTATTTATAACTTTGGGAAATTGGTATTTTTTCCTAGGCCTCTTACTATTACTACTTGAGTAACATATCAGATAATAAGGACAATATACACAGCCTCCAACTAAAATCGTCTAGACAGTGAAGTAGTATAACATTAGAAAACTTTAACACTACAGCTGTTTTTGGATCCCTCAAAGTGTATCTGCACTTTTCTTCAAATGGGTATCTTCATCAGGGGTCAAATTCACCTTCACAACGTCTGAGATTCCATTCTGTCTCAAGATGCAAGGAACCATAAGGAAGACATCATCTTTTATTCCATAGTGATCCTTAATCATTGTGGAAATTGGATGCATCCAACCTAAGATTCTTTATTACACTTTCTGCCAAGTCTGCCACAGACAGCCCAGTGGCCCAGGATGTGTAGCCTTTCACTTTGATCCCCTCATAGGCACTATCAACCGCCTGTCTGTGAACCTTTTTTCACTGTTCCTTATCTGCTTCTGTGCCTAAGTCAGAGTGCAGATTCTTCAGGAAAACACCAGCAACATTTATTCTATTCCATACAGGTACTCTAGCTAGAGTCTCCATGCTCCCCAAGTACCCACCCGTGACAGCTTAATGGGTAAACTTCATTAGCTAATGGAACTGGGCTGAATCCAGATTGCAACCACTTCCAATAACACAGTTTTGGGGAAATCTACTTATCTTCCAAGCCACATAGGTCAAGATATCCACTGGGATGGAAACAACAAGCAACTTACAGTTTGGGCTATATTTTACAATATTAAGGATGTTGACTTTAAAGATGCTCACATTATGCTGGATCAAATTAGGATGGCTTTCTCCCTCTTGCTGACATGCCCCATCTGTGATAACCAGCTTAGAGTTTGCAGTCATGTTATAGTGTTTGCCAGAGACAATTTTTGGTGTTCTAAGGAAAAGACTGCTATGTTGGAGAACTATCATCTCTCCCTACAGTTTGTCTTCCATGACATCAACAAGAGCAAGTTCATCTGCCAAGTCCTTCATTTAGATGCTGACAGTACCAGCCCCAACAATTGTAATCTTATTCTGGCAATATAGTCCTCCTTAAGAAGATTCTGAATCAGCTGATCATGAAGAGTTGCCGTGTTCGACTTTGAACCAAAAGGAATTGGCAGTGCATGTTTGGTGGGTGTTGGTGGCATGTGGCATTGGGTCTGGACTTGGTGGCTGTGGCTTCAATAATCTGTTATATCTGCATTTCTGTTATGAAAGTTGAGAGGTTTAAGCAGTTGGTTACTCAGATGGAGTGCCACCCCACATTGGCTTGAGTGTGTAGGCAGGATTACCTGTAAGCAAAACAGAATCCCTCTTAAAGAAGCATGAGCTAGTGTTTGATTGAGACTCCATACTTCTACACTGTAATGCATAAACAAAGTGATTTGGGGGCTAGAAAACAATACATTGTCTGCTTTTACATCTGTAAAAAGTGTTCAGTAATACCCAGGGAAATGCCAGATTCTAAGCAGCGTAGCTCTTGAAACGAACACCAGGCTGTGTAGTAACTGAAAAATGTAACCCCCAGGTAATGAACACAGCGACTTCCTGAATCAAGTAAACAGGGAATTTAGAGTTCTGAAATAAAATTCATTTTTGGAATAGTTGGAAGTTTTGTGGAAAAATATGTTTGATTTTGAAGGGAAAGATGAGAAATCAAGATAATAGTTATATAGGGTATACTTTTTGATTTGCTGCCAAAATATTAACCAAACTATGTCTTATTAAACAACTCAGTAATTTAATGGGTTAAGGTAATTAACCACAATCAAGTTTTAGTATCATAACTATATCACAAACAAGGATTGGAAAGTATGCATAGTAGTAAGTGGTCTGAGCCCCTTCTGAGCCCCTTCAGAGTTGAACTTGGGCAGGGTTGCCCAGAGCAGAATTTCCATCTTCTTAGCTTCCTTCCAAGGGTTCCACTGGGAGCTTGATAAGAGCAGCTAAAAAGTGTGAGTAAATGTTACACCTCCATTTCTCTAAACAAAAGGATTTAATTATACTCAATTATATGCGTAATTCACACATCTTTGATTGTTCTTTCTTAGCCCCTTTCAATATTGCTTTGACTGCTAATTGTAACTTGGTTTGAGTAGAGGAGAAAGATTTATGCAGGGCAAACACATTGAGTATCTTTGTCTTTACTTAATAAATATGCCTCTAATAAACATATCCAGTAATTAGAGGAGACTGTATATAAAATATGTATACCATAGAAGAAGGAGATTTGGACAACAATAATTTCATAAAGTTAGCAATAGTCACTATTATTATATGCTTACTGGCCCATGATCAATTGAATTCTTATATCTTCATGATTGTTGGGGGTGCCATAGGTTACATTGTTTCAGAATCTGCATTGATTGAAATTAGCTGAAGGCTAAATGCTTTACTAGGTAAAGGAAAGAAGAGAGCTGGTGTTTTCTTGTTTTCTGCTGAATTCCCATTATCTATAGATCCTACTCACTGTCCCCAAACTTACGTACCTTAAAGCCAGATTTTATACCATTCATCTGCTAAAGATCCTTAGATAGCTCTCTATTATCCATAGAATAACTCCTACAAAAGCAAATTTTGTGAGAGAATTCAAGGCCTTTCATAATTTGGCCTGATTTTATCTTTATAGAGACTGAACATTTTTATTAGTGTGTAGTCATATTAATCAGAGGCTTTTCTTCAAACACTGTGTGTTTCCCCTTATCTGCTGTTGTTTGCTCAATCAATTCTCTGTGTGTGTGTGTGTGTGTGTGTGTGTGTGTGTGCTCCCCCAAACTTAGAAAAATACTTCATAAATGAAAGGATTTTGAAAAAGAATCTTAAAAAATGGAAGGAAGGAAAAGACTTAGGAATTTTTTTTCCTTTTCTTCTTTTTTTTTTTTTAATTGAAGTATAGTTAACACACATTGTTACATTGTTACACAATGTTACATTAGTTTCAGGTGTATGACATAGTGATCTGACAAGTTTATACCCTATGCTTTGCTCATCACAAGTGTAGCTACCATCTGTCACCATAGAACATAATTACGATACCATTGGCTATATTCCCTATGCTGTATCTTTTATTACTGTGACTTATTCATTCCATAACTGGAAGCCAGAATCTCTCACTCCCTTTCACCCATTTTGCACCCCCTCTCCCCTGGCAACCACTGTTTGTTCTCTATATTTATGGCTCTGCTTCTGCTTTTTGTTTGTTTGTTGTTCTTTGGTTTTTTAAATTCCACATGTAAGTGAAATCATATGGTATTTGTCTTTCTCTCACCTAATTCACTTTAGAATGCCCTCTAGGCCCATTTATGTTGTTGCAGATGGCAAGATCTCATTATTTTTATGACTATTTTATTTATTTATTTTTATGACTATTTATTTTATTTTATTTATTTATTTATTTATTTATGACTATTTATTTATCTCATTATTTTATGACTAATATTCATATATATATATATATATGAATGGACACTTGGGTTGCTCCCATATCTTGGCTATTATAAATAATGCTGGATTAACATAGGGTGCATATATCTTTTCAAATTACTGTTTTATTTTCTTTGGTAAATACCCAGTAGTGGGATTACTGGATTATATGGTATTTCTATTTTTAATTTTTTTGTGGGACCTCCATATTGTTTTCCACAATGGCTGCATCAATTTATATTTCCAACAGCAGTGCACAATGGTTTATTTTTCTCCACATCACTGCCAACACTTTTCATTAGTTTTCTTTTTTATACTAGCCATTTTGACAGGCATAAGGTGATTTCTCATTGTAGTTTTGATTTGTATTTCCCTCATGACAAACATCTTTTCATGTGTCTTTTGGCCGTCTTTGTGTTTTCTTTGAAAAAAATGTTTACTCAAGTCCTCTGCCTATTTTTAATTGGATTATTATTTTTTTTTCTTGGGTGTCAAGTTGTATGAGTTCTTTATATATTTTGGATAACCCCTTATTGGATATGTGACTTGCAAATATCTTTTCCCAGTCAGTAGGTTGCCTTGTTTTGTTAATGGTTAATGGTTAATGGTTTCTTTGCTCTGCATAAGATTTTTAATATTGATGTAATCCCAATAGTTTATTTTTGCTTTCATTTCCTGAGGAATACATGTCTGAGGATACAAGTCTAGAAAAGTGTTATTGTAGCCAATATCAAATAGATTAATGCTTATGTTTTCTTCTGGGAGTTTTATGATTTTAGGTCTCACATTTAGGTTCTTAACCCATTTTGAGTTTAATTTTGTGTATAGTGTAAGAAAGTGGTCCAGTTTCTTTCTTTTGTATACAGCTGTGCAATTTGTCCAGCATTATTTATTGAAGAGACTGTCTTTTCTGCACTGTATATTCTTGCCTCTTTTGCCATAGATTGATCATATAAGCTCAGAGTTATTTCTGGGCTCTCTATTCTGTTCCATTGATCTATGTGTCTGTTTTTGTGCCAGTATCATACTGTTTTGATTACTACAGCTTTGTTGTGTGTCTTAAAATCTGGGATTGGGATACCTCCAGCTCTGTTCTACATTGCTTTGGCTATGTGGGGTCTTCCGCAATTCCATACAAATTTTAGTATTATTTCTTATAGTTTTGTGAAAAATACTGTTGGTATTTTGATAGGGATTGTATTGAACCTGTAGATTGCTTTGGGTAGTGTGGACAGCCCAATCAATTCTTTATGAATTGTAGCATAGTATTTACAGGCATGTTCTCTGTGTTTCACACTTTGTTCTACTGCATAGTAGTTGAGCAATCTTGAACAAGTTTCTTAATCTATCAGTGCCTCCATGTATGCATCAATAAAATGGAACTAATAATATTGCCTCATAATGTTGTCACAAGAATTATGTGAAATAATGCATATAGACTGCTCAAAGCAGTGTTTGACTCATGGTAAGCATGTGGTGGTGGCTATAGCAGTGATGATGTTGACTAGAATATCTCCAATATCTACTTATTAAGGACTTTACTTATTCTAGGTCAATTCAATTCCACCCTTTCTAAGAAGCCATCTCTCCCTTCCCCACACTCCCAGTTTGTATTTAAGCTAACTAAAATACATATTTAGGAGATCAGAAGTAGAGCTATCTAGCTTCATGAAGTAATAGAGTTTTGACTGAAAAATTTGAATGCAGTGATCATTAATGTAGGAGAGAGAGGAATGGTCAAGTATAAGTGAGGAGGAAGATGCAGTGATATGATAGGAAAAGGCAGAGTATTTATGGGAAAATGCCATGAGTTTTGTTTGGCTATATGGAGTCATTCAAGGAGAGATATGATTCTGGTGCTGGGGAAACAGGAGAGGATTGGAGAGATAATTTTTTGTTGTGCTGTGAAATTCCAGTGAACAGGTTTTAAGAAATATTTCCCATTATTCCATTACCTATCTTTTTTTAATTTTTATACTTATGTGCAACACATTTTGTAAGTAGGCTCCAAGCCTACTGCAGGGCTTGAACTCACAACATTGAGATCAAGTCCTGAATAGATCAAAAGTCAGATGCTTCTTCGTTGCGTGTTTATAGCAGCAATGTCCACAATAACCAAATTATGGAAAGAACCTAGAAGTTCATCAACAAACGAATGGATAGGGTGCCTGGGTGGCTCAGTGGATTAAGCCACTGTCTTTGGCTCAGGTCATGATCTCAGGGTCCTGAGATGGAGCCCTGCATCGGGTTCTGTGCTCAGCAGGGAGCCTGCTCCTCCTCTCTCTCTGCCTGACTCTCTGCCTACTTGTGATCTCTCTTTGTCAAATAAATAAATAAAATCTTTTAAAAAAATGGATAAAGAAGATGTGATATATATATATATATATACACACACACACACACACACACACACACATACATACATACACAATGGAATACTAAGCAGCCATCAAAAGAAATGAAATCTTGCCATTTGCAATGACGTGGATAGAACTGGAGGGTATTATGCTGTGTGAAATAGGTCAATCAAGGAAGGACAATTATCATGTGATCTCTCTGACTGAGGAATTTGAGAGGCAGGATAGGAGTTTATGGGGAATACAGAAGGAAAAAATGAAACAAGACGGGATCAGAAGGGAGACAAACCATAATAAACTCTTAATCTCATGAAACAAACTGTGGGTTGCTGGGGGTTGAGGGGTAAGGATAAGGTAGCTGGGTCATGGACACTGCGCAGGGTATGTGCTATGCTGAGTGCTGTGAAATGTAACGATTCACAGACCTGTACCCCTGGGGCAAATAATGCATTATATGTTAATTAAAAAAAAAAGATGAATGAACCTCAAAGGACTCAAAAACAAAAAGGTCAGATGCTTAATCAACTGAGCCACCCAGGTGCCTCATGTGCAACACATTTTTATAATAGTATCTTATTTATATGTGTAAGATATTGACATAGTTATCAGGAGGCAAATAAAATCTGTTTTATGGGAAGATGATTCCAAGAAGTTAAAAGAATGGGCCATGTCTCGGGCCATTAGTGGGGAAACCAGAGCATCTTTTTCCAGGTCAATGATGATCAGTTGAGATACTATGTCCTTGATATAGACTGTGTGGTGTTCTATTCAAGTCTAGTGAGCTGGATAAACCATGCTGTGGGCTGCAATAATGCAGCCATATTTTTCATTTAGATTATCTGTAGTACTTCATCTGCATGTTCTTCACTGATTAGAGTAGGATTCCTGTCCTGCTCTAACACTTTTTCAGTCCTGGAGAGATTAAGCTCCATTACAGCCAGAAAGGTTTGATCTCACTCAACTGTAAATAATGAGGACCTTTATCCATAGTAGGCTAAAGCTCTGCTGAATTCCCTAATTAATCCCAGTAAGGCAGCCATATTAAGAAGATTTGTCCATCTGCTGCTTAGACATGGAATGAATTTTTTGCAAGCAAACCTATATATGAGCACTCTGGGTGGACACAAACATTTTCCTAATCTTGCTGTGTTCACTGAGCTTCCCTCCCTCTTGGTTTTCTTATTTGCACGAGGACTGAGGCTTCCATGAACTTCAACTCAATTGACGAGGGTTGTGATACTTTTCTTCCTAGCCTTGACCATTACTTCCCAGAAATTATATCCCCCAAGAACTGGCCAAGATTTTTGTTCTTAACCAGATACACCAGTAGCAATCACAACACCATGGTTCTGTTGCTATTCTCTGCCCACTAAATTGGACTACCTTTGATACTAGCATAGCACAAGCCTGAATCAATCCTGCCCATTGGGGATCAATACTGAGTCTGGGCTGTTTTTTTTGTAGATCATTTTGCCCATTGCAATTAGCCTGCTGCTAATACACCAGCATGCATGGAGTTTTTGTCTGCCCAAGACTTTTGAGCTGAGTGTACCCCTGCTCTATCTGACCCTGAGCTTTCCTCTTTAAAAAATATGTGGGAAGAAAACAAGACATTCTTTTACAGGCTGGTCAAATATTTGGCAGGCGTTTATCTCACTTCAACTCTTTCTCTAATTTTATTTTAACTTATCTTTAGTCAGGATATATAGCAGCCTTTAAACTATTTTAGGTGCAATAGTAGCTTAAAAAAATCTGTTTTATACATCTCAAGTCTCTTCAGTTTTCTACAACCATCATTGAAAACCCTTTCTGATGTTTTTAATTCTTTTTGGTTTTGTTGGTAAATGTGACCCTTCAGCCATTTGCATTGTACAGACAAGCTTAATAGGCTGAAATTGAGTCTCCCAGGTGGCTCAATAGAGACTCAAAGAGCCAACACAAGTGCTGACATATACAAGGGATGTGTGTCCACTGAGAGCACTACAGTTAGGCACGGTGACTTTTTGCTTGAGGAGCTGCTGATTCAAATGTCTATGAGTTAGCTAGGAATCTTTTGCACTTGAAATGCAATGCTTAGTAAACATTGCCATCACCATTGTCCATCATTATCATCATCACCATGAGCTGACATTCTTCAGGTATAAGCCTATACTTTCATAGATATTATCTTTTAGGACTATATTCTCTATGAATAAAATGCCAAAGGATGGGATTGAATAACCTTATAATAGAGAATGAGTGTTAGCTTTTTATGTACAACTTTGGTTCAGAGGATAAGTGAACCAGGCATCATGGCAGAAGATGTCAGTTCAACATATCAGGGGACAACTGTGTGAAAGACTACTAGGATCTGGAAACTAGATGGGATGCAGTGCTCCCCAGCCTACTATCTCATTGCAGACCCGGAAAGAGAATTCAGCATCACACATGAGAGCAAGACGACACACACACCTCATCAGGTTTAACTAGGACTTGCCATGATGGAAGAAGAATAAGGAAAAACAAACCCAACTGTATTTATTAAAGCAAAACGATATGGAGTGCTGCCCACTGTGAGATACTATGCCAGGCAGGTTATACACAGTAACGTATTTATTCCTTCCAAGAACATGCTGATGTAAGAGTTCTGCTTGTCCTTTTTACAGATAAGGAAACTGAGGCTTACATAGAAAGAACACACTGTATATCCTTACCTTCCGAGCAGCAGAGTTGAGCTTCAAACATTTTTTTCCAGAATAAGATATAATAATAATAATCATGATAACGATGATGATGATGAACACCATTTGATAGAATAAAAGAAATCTCTGAAAAAACCTATTGGAGAATTAAAATGGAAATTGCTTCTTCAGTAGGGTCTGAGAAGACATGGCCCCAGTGACTGGGAAGAGAAGCCATAACAAATAGTCAAAAGGGAATTTTAACAGAGAAAAAGGAAAATGTCACAAAAAGAGACAAAGATGACCAGAATAAATCATCTGACTTTTATATAGATTTGCATCTATTTCTAGACTCTTAATCTGCTCTTGTTCTATCTACCCTGGTGCTAGTACTATAGTCTTTATTGTAACTCATTAGGGCAGAGTTACAGATATATCAATATCTTATAGGGCAAGACTGTCTTCATTATTCTTCAGTATGCATTTATGATTAAAAGTCTTTCTCAGGAGGTACCTGAGTGGCTCATTGGGTTAAGCTTCTGCCTTTGGCTCAGGTCATGATCCTAGGGTCCTGGGATCGAGCCCTGCATTGGACTTTCTGCTTAGCGGGAAGCCTGCTTTCCCCTCTCTCTCTGCCTGCCTCTCTGCCTGATTGTGAGCCCCCTCTCTCTCTGTTAAATAAATAAAGAAAATATTTTTTTTAAAAAGTCTTTCTTGGCAAAATACAACAAAAGGGAACCTTTCCATTCTGATAAAGGATGTCTAGCAAAACCTGCTGCAAACATAAAGTTTAATGGGAAATTTTCAAAGCATGCCCTTTAAAGTTAGGAATAAGACAAGGATGCAAGCTATCACTGCTTCTATTCAATACTGTTGTAGAGGTCCTAGTAAGACCTAAAGAGAACTAAATGAAAAGAGGATTTGAAAAGAAAAAACAAAACTGGCCTCAGATGACATGAGTGAAAGCAAAGGCATTTGGAGAGAATCTATGGATTAACTACAAGAACTAATGTGGGTGCTCACCAACCTTCCTCAGTACAAGATCAAAATATCAAAACCAGTGCTGTGAAGTGTGTAAACCTGGTGATTCATAGACCTGTACCCCTGGGGATAAAAATATATGTTTATAAAAAATAAAAAATTATATAAAAAAATATCAAAACCAGTTAGATTCTTGTAAATTCAGGAAGCAAAACTTTTCAAAAGCTTCCATTGAGAATAACAACATCAGCTATAAGACGCCCTTGGAGTTTGAGGGGCCAGCTAATACACCCTTACTTCTCCCTCACCTGAGCTTGGAAACAATCGGAAGATGGACAAAGTCAGAAAGAAGGACATCAAAACACAGGCAGAGACTTAAAGAGAGCAAGGGATTGAGATGATAATATCTAGGAAAGAGATTTCGAGTAGAGGGGATAGAGAGTGCCAAGATTCCTAGGTAGGGGCATGTGTGCAAGGTCGGAGCAATAGTACGGAGGCTGGTGTGGCAGGACGGGGGTTGGGGTTTGGGGAAGAAGCAAAGTGGTTGAGGTCAGGGAGGTCAACTGAGGTGGGAAAGGCAGCGGGGGACTCAACTGATCAACAAATCGATAGATCATTTAGGGTCTTATAAGCTTGGTGAGAGGAAGGTGATAGGAGGGGAGCCTTTTCCTAAGATTTTTTAAAAAGATTTTTTTAATTGATTTAAAAAAAATGCATTCATTTGAGAGAGAGAGTAAAAGCATAAACACTGGGGAGGGCCAGAGGAAGAGGGAGAAGCAGGCTTCCCGCTGAGCAGGGAGCCTGACTTGGGGCTCGATTCCAGGACCCCAGAATCATAACCTGAGCTGGCAAGCAGACATTTAATTGACTGAGCCATCCAGGTGATTTTTGGGGAAGAGTGTCATGACCACACTTTTGTCCTAACGGGCTTCTTCTGACTGCTGGAGAATGAACGGTAAGGGGCAAGAGGGGAAGCAGGGGGCCTAGTGAGGAGCTGTCGACGTAGTCCAGGTAAGAGATGGCCACAGCCACAGTTGGATGATAGATGTGAAGATAGTGAGAAATTGTTGTATCAAACATCACACAGTGATTCATGCAAAATACTTAATTTAAATTAACATGAGTGCCAAGAAAGAAAAAAGTTAAAATGCTCAAAATAAACATATTGGGGAAAAAAAAACTTTTGCCATAATCTGGCAAAGAATGAACAGCTTACTTAATACATAAAGAACTCATTATATCTGAGAGAAAACACAAAGCCCACAGTAATTGTAGTGTCTGTTCTGCTTGCCTTTGTGAAGTAATTGGTATCTACTCACATACCTCAAAACAGATCCCAGATGAGTATACTGACTTATAAAAATCCAGTGACCTTCAGAGAGGAAAGAGAAACTTATCAAAGTGGATAGAATTTATTCACTGGACCAGAAAGGGTTGCACTTCATTTCTGAGAGTCAAAACAAGTCTAAGTACTTAAGAGTTAAAAAAAACCATAAATAGCACATTTTAGTTTAATCTAAAGGGTATAAATAGAATTTTCCATCTAGTTTTTATTGTTGTCATTTAAAAATGTTCCCAGTGGAATCTTTTCTATGTGAAGAATCTGGAAAATGGAAAGGAAGGGGGCACACCCGTGTCACTGGGCCCAGCTAGCAGCGCCAGGTCAGGCAGAAACAGCATCTTCGATGGAAAGGCACAGGAAAAGCAGAAGTGAATAAAGAAGAAAGAGGAATGACAGAAGTCATATGAGGGCTACTCAGCCATGGGGAGAAGCTCTTGGGAAATACCCCAGGGACTCTGAGAAATCTTTTTTGGAGATTTTGCTGGAAAGTGACATTGTTACCTTATTAAATCTCCCACTCAAAGAATTATATTTTGAGAAATAGAGTAAAACACCACTGAAGATAGAGGTCATATTTAGAGAGCTTGATCTTGCAATCCAACAAAGCAAATGCTTGCTCCCTTCTCTAGATGGTTCAAGGGCGTAACTCATGCTGAATGCATCTGTACCTGCCTGGTAACAAAAGGCTTTCCTCGCACTAAAAAAAGGAGCCATGAGGCACATGTAGTGCAGAATCCATTGATGAGTCTAGGGCAGGTTGGGAGCCATAATTAAGTTCTTCTCAGCCTCTGGCTCATCCACTTACTAGCAGTATGAGTACCACAGCAATCTAACCCCTTTGTTTTCAGCTTTTTGTTGTTAGTGTTACCTTTTAAAAATAAATACATCGTGCTTAGAGTGCTGTTCTCGAAAAGTCTTTATTATAATAAAATTAGCTGTTGAGAAAAGAGGGGGCCACTTCAGAGTTGCCCTAAAAAAGCCAGTAAACACTCTCTATATGAATATATATATACCTTATAAATAACATATATGTATGTTATATAGAAGCATATATATATTATCAGGAGAAATGAAATCAAACAGTTTGTGCATCAAGAACCCATCTCTTAAATATCCTTGCAAATCTGCTCTCATCATCTTGAAGGGAATCAAAGTTAACTGTGAACACTGGTGTTTATTTCCTGTTGTTTCACCAGAATGAAAATCTCATTCATTGGAATGAAAATTGGCACACACCCATAAAGAATTGAGAGAAGAGTCAAGTTGCCTTTGAAGACAGGAGCACAATACTGGTGATGAAGAGGAGACCTGAGCTAAGGTAGGGCCTCGAAGTCCCCATGCGGTTTTTGCCAAGATGTCCTTCTTAGGAAGATGCCAGAATTGGACCACTGACCTGTGCAGAGTGCTCTATTTCGCTGGTCCTTCATAAGCAACAGAAGGATGACCCTGGCTGATTTTTTAAATGTGTGGAGATGATACTGGAAAGCCTGTAGGATTGCTGGGAATGGCGGAGATTTACCTGTGTCCCTGCAGTGCAGCTCCCCTTCTGTGCCCTCAATGTCCACCCCCCGCCCCTGACACTGCCAGACCTAAGCTACTGTCCCCAACTGCCGGATGGGCCACCCTGCCGTTATATTGTTAGTACTTGATTCTCATCAGGGTGACTTTGTTGGTCAAGTGCAGGCCACACATCTGCCCCAACCTCAAAGGAGACTGAGAAGATGAGACTGGAGACTTCTCAGAAAAGTTTTCCTTACAATGGTTGTAAGAAGGGAATTCCTCACAGAGGGGTTCCAGTGCTGAGCTGTAAAAAAACAAAAACAAAACACAAAAATAACCTCCCCCAAATGTTCCACAACATGCCAAGTTTAAGATGCAGCATGCGGTTCATTGCTGTCAAATTCAGAACATGGCAACCATTCCCATCAATTCATTCAAACTTCCCGGCTGCTGGTAAAGAAAAACCCCAATGCACGGTTCGAAACATTGAGCCTTTTTCTTAATTCTGCATTGGTGTTCACGAAGCTCTTGTACCTGCTTGCCAACAAGTGACAATTTGAGAACTTTTTTTGGCCACTTCCTTTTAAGAATGACTTTGTGGCTATAGGTCCATGCACAGTCATGTCCCCTTGTTGGCTGTTATTGCAACGTGTGAGGGGGAAACTGCCACACACCCTGCAGACCAGACTCTGGACAAGTTCCACTCAGATCTTGGTGGGTGGTTGTGGGAAACTTGAACATGAGGCTAAGGGAGGGTGAACAGGGGGTCAACATGCTTGAAAAGACACTGCATGTGCAACAAAGAAATGAATTAAAAGGCCAGACCAAAAGATCAAAGATGTTTTCTTCCATCTTCACATTTGTAAACAGACAGCTGGATGTTTACATTATTTGCAAGAGAAAGAAATCCTTTCACAGAGCTACCTGCTAATCATTGACCCCATGTAAACCAACCCATTTATAGTACAGAAAATAGACACTCTAAATAAATCCAGATTGTTCCAGACTGCATCTGTGCATCTCACAAAGATTACAATGGGAGAAGAAAAGGAAAATAAAGAAAAGAGAAAGTATGACCCTGGAGAAGAAAGCTAAACTATTTTCACGATCTGACGTTGGGTACCATGTGTAATATCTTGCCAAGCTTATTGGTTATGGAGGGTTTTGTGGGGTTTTTTGGTTTTGTTTTCCCAATGACAGTGTGTAGCTGGCAACCTTCCTGTGATTTGTGGGATGTGTGTAGAGCACTGCCTCTACCCCGAGTGGCCAGCCGACTCTCCTAATGTTTCATTTGGTAGTTCCTTTTCAATAAAATCTAAGTCCCAGAAGGGGCCTCCAAGGCCCTTTACATGTTTTTCCTTTGCTGTTGCTCACAGCTGAGTCATGTCAGTGGTCACTTAAAGTCTGTTTTCCTTGTTGTCTGCCCAAGTGTTGGAGATGTGTCTTGCAGATGGCAGATTGTTTTAATGTTGGCTTATAACAAGTCATGTCAGTCAGTTTGCACTTCAGATACACTGAGTGCCAACTGAGCTAGGGAAGGGTTAACGTTTGGGGTGAGAAGTCTTTATGATATTTTAGGGAAAGAAAATTATATTGGCCTTTAAAAAAAGAGAACCAAACCCTGTGCTTTCAAAAGAAGAAGTGTTTTTTTTCAGAACCCAGCAGTAGAGAGATAAAACGAGAATAATTCAGTTTAGCTTTTTAGGCCTGGGGTTCCTCAGCAGACGTGATAACAGAATGTAAATATTGATATCCAGCTGTCAGCCTATTGGCCTTCCTCACAGAGGTTAGGAGAACTTGGCCTCTCTTGCTGAGAGCTGACTAAGGGCAGCCAGGAAATTCAGGAGAGAATATATTTATGGGTGTTTTTTCCCCCCTTCTAAGTTTGAGACTTAAAACACACACACACACCCCAAAAACACACACAGAGGAAATACAGTGTTTCCTCCCTGGTGGGTCTTGTTAACTCTGCTACCACCTTTCCCATTGGTCACAGTTCCACGGGATGAAGCAGTTGGCTCTTTCTAAGCACTGTTCTAAGAGGTTAAATTAGACCTCGATGGGGAGTACCTGAACTGACTTAACTGTAAGACACAGAGCTTGACCTTGAGAGCTGCAAGCTCACCATTGGCTTCCTTGCCTCCCTCCGCCACCCTCCAGCTCCGCTTGCTGTTGCTTCCATCCTGCTGAGATCTGCCTTCCCCTTTACAGCCTGAGTGAACCTTCCAAGGCACCAGTCCCATTGCGGCGGCCTGTATTTAAAACTCTGACTGGGGGCTTGGGTGCTGGAATCTTTTCATTTGGTTTATACTCTGACCAGTATACAAAAGGGGGTGAAGGTGTGTACTGTGATATAACAAAACTTGGAAAGGGGAAGAAAATGACGGAAAGAACTTTATATAGGCTCAGGGAAAGCCTTGCTGAGAAGGCAGCATCTTTGCTGGGATCTGAATTGAAAAGAAGCCACCAGCCATTTGAAGATTTGAGAGAAGTTAAGTCTAGGAAGATGAAATAGCAAAAGGCTCTAGAGGAGCTATTTGGAGAACACTGGAACCAGGGGCAGAGGAAGGACTGGAGTCTAACAGGCATTGGTAACATGGAGCCCTGAAATCTATGGTAAAGGCTGTAGATCTTGTGTCTTCAGTGATGGTATAATTTTAAACAAGGGAGTTATATAACTTGGTCTTCTGTTTTAAATCTCCTTGGCTGCTACATAGAGAATCAGTTATGTGTGTGGGGATGGAGGGAGTAGAAGCAATGATCTCCGTGACCAGATTGTCACTGCAGTCCAGGAAAAAAAAGATGCTACTCCCTTAGGCTTAGGTGGTATCAGTGCAACTAGGACAATGGATGGATTTGGGATATGGTTTGAAGGTAGAGTTGAGAGACATTGCTGATAAATTAGATGCTGGAAGTGAGATAAAGAGAGGACTGCACAGTTATGGATGGGCTTGTGGTTTGAGCAACTGGAGAAATTGCAGTGCCATCTACTAAGGCCAGGAAGACTAGGGAAAAGCAGATCGGTGGAGGGGAATACAAAAATCTCTGATTTAACCATGACAGCTGTGAGATGCCAGTCAGAAACCAAAGTGGATGTGTTAAGTGAACAATCAGATGTGCTATCTAGAGTTTATGTCAGGAATTCCAGGTCAGATTGGGACTACAGTGTAAACTTAGAAAGTAAAATGAGAAAGTGCTGAAAGAAAACTAAGATGACAATTTTATAATCTTGGGCTATTATAAAAATATTATTTCAAATCATAAATTAAAAGACTAGCAGATTTGACTATAATTTTTTGATTGAGGTATAATTGGACTATTAACGTTATATTACTTTCAGATGTGCAGCATAATTATTTGATATTTGTATATCATGGCAAAATGATCATGACAGTAAGTATAGTAAACATGACCATACATAGTTACAAAATACCTTTTATCTGATGAGAACTTTTAAGATCTACTCTTAGCAATTTTCAAATGTAATACATTGTCATTAAATATAGTCACCATTCTGTATAGTACACCTTTATGGCTTAACTTATTTATTTTATAACTGGAAATTTGTATCTTTGCCCATTTGACCCTCCCTTTGCTCCCAACTTTGGCGACCATCAATTTGTTCTATCTTTGAGCTTGGTTTTCTGTTGTTTCTATTTTTAATTCTACATATAAGTGAGAGAATATTTGTCTTTCTCTGACTTATTTCACTTAGGATAATGCCCACAAAGTCCATCCATGTTGTTGCAAATGGCAAGATTTCATTCTTATTTATGGCTGAGTCGTATTCCTCTGTGTGTGTGTGTGTGTGTGTGTGTGTGTGTGTGTATCACATTTTCTTCAGTCATCTATTGCTGAACAGTTGGGTTGTTTCCATAGCTTAGCTATTATAAAAAGTGCTGCAATGAATATATTTTTGAATTAGTGTTTCCATTTTCCTTGTCTAAATACTTGGAAGTAGAGTTGCTGGATCATAAGGTAGTTCTAGTTTCGATGTTTTGAGGAAACTTCACGCTGTTTTCTATAGTGGTTGCACCAGTTTATACTCCCCCACAATAGAACACAAGGGTCCCCCTTTCTCCTTATCCTCATCAACACTTGTTATATCTTTTGGATAACAGCTATTCTAACAAGTGCGAGAGGATATCTTATTGTGGTTCTGATTTTCCTGGTGATAAGTAATGCTAAGCATCTTTTCATGTGTCTGTTCGCCATCCATATATTTTCTTTGGAAAAATGTCTATTCAGAATCTCTGCCCATTTTTTAATCAGATTCTTTTTTTGGAATGGAGTTGAATGAGTTCCTTATACATTTTGGATATTAACCCCTTATCAGATTTGTGATTTGTAAATATTTACTCCCATTCAGCAAGTGTTCTTTTTATTTTATTGTTTCCTTGCTGTGCAGAAGCTTTTTAGTATGATGTGCTCCCATTTCTTCATTTTTGCTTTAGTTGCCTTTGTTTTTGGTATCAGGTCCAAAAAATTATCATCAAGAGCAATGTCTAGAAGCTTATCACCAGTTTTCTTTTTCTTTTTCTTTTTTTTTAAGATTTTATTTATTTAAAAAAAAAAGATTTTATTTATTTATTTGACACAGAGAGAGAGAGAGACAGCAAGAGAGGGAATGCTAGCAGGGGGAGTGGGAGAGGGAGAAGCAGGCTCCCTGCAGAACAGGGAGCCCATCATGGGGCTCAGTCCCAGGACTCTGGGATCATGACCCCAGCCCAAGGCAGACACTTAATGACTGAGCCACCCAGCCCCTCCCATCACCACCGCCTATTTTTCTTCTGTGAGTTTAATGGTTTCAGGTCTTATGTCCAAGTCTTTAATCTGTTTTGAGTTAATTTTTGTGTATGGTCTTTTAATAGTGGTCCAGATTCATCCTTTTTCACATGGCTTTCCAGTTTTCCCACAACTAGTTATTAAAGAGACTCTCTTTTTCCCCGTATATAATCTTGGCTCCTTTATTGTAAGTTAATTGACCCTCTACATATGGGTTTTTTCTGGGTTCTCTATTCTGTTTTCTGTTCCACTGATTTATGGGTCTGTTTTGATGGCAATACCATACTATTTTGATTACTATAGCTTTGTAATAAAGTTTGAAATCAAAGAGCGTGATGTTCTCCAACTTTGTTCTCTTTATTCTTAAGATTACTTTGGCCATTTGGGTCTTGCAGTTTCGTACAAATTTTTAGGATTGTTTGTTCTAGTTCTGTGAAAAATGCCATTGGAATTTTGATAGGGATTGCATCGAATCTATAGATTGCTTTGAGTAGTATGAACATTTTAATGATATTTGAACATGAAATATCTTTCTATTGACTTGTGTCTTTGATTTCTTTCATTAATGTGATACAGTTTTCAGTGTGCAGGTCTTTCACATCCTTGGTTAAATATATTCTTAGGCATTTTATTCTTTTTGATGCAGCTGCAAATGGGACTATTTTCTTAATTTCTCTTTCTTCTTATTATATAGATTAGTATATAGAAATGCAACAGATTTTGAACTGAATTTATTAGCTCTTAATGGTTTTTTTTTAGTAGAGTCTTTAGGGTTTTCAGTATATAATATGTGATCTGCAAATATTAACAGTTTTACTTCTCACTTACCAATTTGGAAGGCTTTAATTCCTTGATGTTGCTTAATTGCTCTGGTTAGGACTTCCAGTACTCGATGAATACAAGTGGCAGGAGTGGGCATTCTTGTCTTGTTCCTGATCTTAAAGGAAAAGTTTTCAACTTTTCACTATTGAGTATGATTTTAGCTGCAGGTTTGTTATGTATGGCCTTTATTATGTGGAGGTATGTTCTCTCTATACCCATTTTGTTAAGTTTTATCATAAATGGAGGGTGAATTTTGTCAAGCGCTGTATCTGCATCTATGGAGACAATTGTATGGTTCTTTTTTATCAATCATTTTGTTACTATAGTGTATCACATTAATTGATTTGCAAATGTTGCACAGTCTTTGCTTCTTGGAATAAATCCCACTTGGTTGTGGTATATAATATTTTAATGTAGTGTTGAATTCTCTTTGTTAATTTTTTTGGAGGATTTTTGCATCTATGTTCATCAAGGATATTGGTCTATAATTTTCCTTTCTTGTGGTGTCCTTCTCGGGTATTGGTATGAGGGTAATGCTGGCCTCATAAAATGAGTTTGGGAGTGTTCCTTCCTCTTCTGTTTTTTGGAAGTGTTTGAAAAGAATTTATACTAATTCTTCTTTGAATGTTAGAATTCACAGTGAAGCTGTCTGGTCCTGGACTTTTGTTTATTGGGAGGTTTTTGATTCCTGATTCAATCCCCTTGGTAATATTGGTCTGTTCAGATTTTCTATTTCTTCGTGGTTTAGGTTTTTAAAATTTTTTGTGTTTTTTGGGGGCATGATTTTTATTATTTTTTTAATTTTTATTTTTTTATAAACATATAATGTATTTTTATCCCCAGGGGTACAGGTCTGTGAATTGCCAGGTTTACACACTTCACAGCACTCACCATAGCACATACCCTCCCCAATGCCCCCATAATCCCACCACCTTCTCCCTACCCCTGTCCCGCTGGCAGCCCTTAGTTTGTTTTGTGAGATTAAGAGTCACTTATGGTTTGTCTCCCTCCCGATCCCATCTTGTTTCATTTATTCTTCTCCTACCCACCTAACCCCCCATGTTGCATCTCCACTTCCTGATATCAGGGAGATCATATGACTTATTTCACTAAGCATGGTATCCTCTAATTCCATCCACGTCATTGCAAATGGCAAGATTTCATTTCTTTTGATGGCTGCATAGTATTCCATTGTATGGAATCTTCTTTATCCACATCTTCTTTATCCATTCATCTGTTGATGGACATCTAGGTTCTTTCCATAGTTTGGCTATTGTCGACATTGCTGCTATAAACATTCGGGTGCATGTGCCCCTTTGGATCACTACGTTTGTATCTTTAGGGTAAATACCCAGTAGTGCAATTGCTGGGTCATAGGGTAGTTCTATTTTCACCTTTTTGAGGAACCTCCACACTGTTTTCCAGAGTGGTTGCACCAGCTTTCATTCCCACCAACAGTGTAGAAGGGTTCCCCTTTCTCTGCATCCTCGCCAGCATCTGTCATTTCCTGACTTGTTAATTTTAATTTTAGTCATTCTGACTGATATGAGGTGACATCTCATTGTGGTTTTGATTTGTATTTCCCTGATGCCGAGTGATGTGGAGCACTTTTTCATGTGTCTGTTGGCCATCTGGATGTCTTCTTTGCAGAAATGTCTGTTCATGTCTTCTGCCCATTTCTTGATTGGATTATTTGTTCTTTGGGTGTTGAATTTGCTAAGTTCTTTATAGATTTTGGACACTAGCCCTTTATCTGATATGTCGTTTGCAAGTATCTTCTCCCATTCTGTCAGTCGTCTTTTGGTTTTGTTAACTGTTTCCTTTGCTGTACAAAATATTTTGATCTTGATGAAATCCCAATAGTTCATTTTTGTCCTTGCTTCCCTTGTCTTTGACGATGTTGCTGCGGCTGAGGTCGAAGAGGTTGCTGCCTATGTTCTCCTCAAGGATTTTGATGGATTCCTTTCGCACATTGAGGTCCTTCATCCATTTTCAGTCTATTTTCGTGTGTGGTGTAAAGAAATGGTTCAATTTCATTTTTCTGCATGTGGCCATCCAATTTTCCCAACACCATTTATTGAAGAGGCTGTCTTTTTTCCATTGGACATTCTTTCCTGCTTTGTCGAAGATTAGTTGACCATAGAGTTGAGGGTCTATTTCTGGGCTCTCTATTCTGTTCCATTGATCTATGTGTCTGTTTTTGTGCCTGTACCATGCTGTCTTGATTATAACAGCTTTGTAATAGAGCTTGAAGTCCGGAATTGTGATGCCACCAACTTTGGCTTTCTTTTTCAATATTCCTTTGGCTATTCGAGGTCTTTTCTGGTTCCATATAAATTTTAGAATTATTTGTTCCATTTCTTTGGGGAAAAAAAGGTGGGATTTTTATAGGGATTGCATTAAATGTGTAAATTGCTTTAGGTAGCATAAACATTTTCACAATATTTGTGCTTCCGATCCAGGAGCATGGAACATTTTTCCATTCCTTTGTGTCTTCCTCAATTTCTTTCATGAGTACTTTATAGTTTTCTGAGTATAGATTCTTAGCCTCTTTGGTTAGGTTTATTCCTAGGTATCTTATAGTTTTGGATGCAATTGTAAATGGGATTGACTCCTTAATTTCTCTTTCTTCTGTCTTGTTGTTGGTGTAGAGAAATGCAACTGATTTCTGTGCATTGATTTTCTATCCTGACACTTTACTGAATTCCTGTATAAGTTCTAGCAGTTTTGGAGTGGAGTCTTTTGGGTCTTCCACATATAGTATCATATCATCTGCGAAGAGTGATAATTTGACTTCTTCTTTGCCGATTTGGATGTCTTTAATTTCCTTTTGTTGTCTGATTGCTGAGGCTAGGACCTCTAGTACTATGTCGAATAGCAGTGGTGATAATGGACATCCCTGCCGTGTTCCTGACCTTGGCAGAAAAGCTTTCAGTTTTTTCTCCATTGAGAATGATATTTGCGGTAGGTTTTTCATAGATGGCTTTGATAATATTGAGGTATGTGCCCTCTATCCCTACACTTTTGAGTGTACAGTTTTGATCAGGAAGGGATGCTGTACTTTGTCAAATGCTTTTTCAGCATCTATTGAGAGTATTGTATGGTTCTTGTTTCTTTTATTAATGTGTTGTATCACATGGATTGATTTGCAGATGTTGAACCAAACTTGCAGCCCTGGAATAAATCCCACTTGGTCGTGGTGAATAATCCTTTTAATGTACTGTTGAATCCTATTGGCTAGTATTTTGGTGGGAATTTTCGCATCTGTGTTCATTAAGGATATTGTCTATAACTCTCTTTTCTGATGGGATCTTTGTCTGGTTTTGGGATCAAGGTGATGCTGGCCTCATAAAATGAGTTTGGAAGTTTTCCTTCCATTTCTATTTTTTGGAACAGTTTCAGGAGAATAGAATTAGTTCTTCTTTAAATGTTTGGTAGAATTCTCCTGGGAAACCATCTGGCCCTGGGATTTTGTTTGTTTGGAGATTTTTGATGACTGTTTCAATCTCCTTACTGGTTATGAGTCTGTTCAGGTTTTCTATTTCTTCCTGGTTCAGTTGTGGTAGTTTATATGTCTCTCAGAATGCATCCATTTCTTCCAGATTGTCAAATTTGTTTGCGTAGAGTTGCTCATAGTATGTTCTTATAATTGTTTGTGTTTCTTTGGTGTTGGTTGTGATCTCTCTTGTTTCATTCATGATTTTACTTATTTGGGTCCTTTCTCTTTCCTTTTTGATAAATCTGGCCAGGGGTTTATCATTCTTATTAATTCTTTCAAAGAACTAGCTCCTAGTTTTGTTGATTTGTTCTACTATTCTTTAGGTCTCTATTTCATTGATTTCTGCTCTGATCTTTATGATTTCTCTTCTCCTGCTGGGTTTAGGCTTTCTTTCTTGTCTTTCTCCAGCTCCTTTAGGTGTAGGGTTAGGTTGTGTACTTGAGACCTTTCTTGTTTCCTCAGAAAGGTTTGTACTGCTATATATTTTCTTCTCAGGACTGCCTTTGCTCTGTCCCACAGATTTTGAACTGTTGTGTTTTCATTATCATTTGTTTCCATGAATTTTTTCAATTCTTCTTTAATTTCTTGGTTGACGCATTCTTTCTTTAGAAGGATGCTGTTTAGTCTCCATGTATTTGTGTTCTTTCCAAATTTCCTCTTGTGATTGAGTTCTAGCTTCAGAGCATTGTGGTCTGAAAATATGCAGGGCGTGATTCCAGTCTTCTGATACTGGTTGAGATCTGATTTATGACCCAGGATGTGATCTATTCTGAAGAATGTTCCATGTGCACTAGAGAAGAATGTATACTCTCTTGCTTTGGGATGGAATGTTCTTAATATATCTGTGATGTCCATCTGATCCAGTGTGTCATTTAAGGCCTTTATTTTCTTGTTGATCTTTTGCTTGGATGATCTGTCCATTTCCATGAGGGAAGTGTTAAAGTCCCCTACCATTATTGTATTATTATCTATGTGTTTCTTCGATTTTGTTATTAATTGGTTTATGTAGTTGGCTGCTCCCACTATCCCAGGGGCATAGATATTTAAAATTGTTAGATCTTCTTGTTGGACAGACCCTTTGAGTATGATATAGTATCCTTCCTCATCTCTTATTATAGTCTTTGGCTTAAAATCTAATTGGTCTGATATAAGGATTGCCACCCCAGCTTTCTTCTGATGTCCATTAGCATGGTAAATTCTTTTCCACCCCCTCACTTTAAATCTGGAGGTGTCTTCAGGTCTAAAATGAGTTTCTTGTAGGCAAAATATTGATGGGTTTTTTTTTTTTATCCATTCTGATACCCTTTGTCTTTTGATTGGCACATTTAGCCCATTAACTTTCAGGGTAACTATTGAGAGATATGAATTTAGTGCCATTGTATTGCCTGTAAGGCGACTATTACTGTATATTGTCTCTGTTCCTTCCTGATCAACTACTTTTAGGCTCTCTCTTTGCTTAGAGGACCCCTTTCAATATTTCCTATAGAGCTGGTTTGGTGTTTGCAAATTCTTTCAGTTTTTGTTTGTCCTGGAAGCTTTTTATCTCTCCTTCTATTTTCAACGATAGCCTAGCTGCATATAGTATTCTTGGCTGCATGTTTTTCTCATTTAATGCTCTGAATATATCATGCCAGTTCTTTCTGGCCTGCCAGGTCTCTGTGGATAAGTGTGCTGCCAATCTAATGTTTTTAGCATTGTATGTTACAGACTTCTTTTCCTGGGCTGCTTTCAGGATTTTCTCTTTGTCACGAAGACTTGTACATTTTGCTATTAGGTGACGGGTTGTGGACCTATTCTTGTTGATTTTCAGGGGGGGTTCTCTGTACCTCCTGGATTTTGATGCTTGTTCCCTTTGCCATATTAGGGAAATTCTCTCCAATACACCTTCTGCTGCCCCTCTCTCTTTCTTCTTCTTCTGGAATCCCAATTATTCTAATGTTGTTTCGTCTTATGGTGTCACTTATCTCTTGAATTCTCCCCTTATGGTCCAGTAGCTCTTTGTCCCTCTTTTGCTCAGCTTTTTTATTTTCTGTCATTTGGTCTTCTGTATCACTAATTCTTTCTTCTGCCTCATTTATCCTAGCAGTATGAGCCTCCATTTTTTATTGCACCTCATTAATAGCTTTTTTTAATTTCAACTTGGTTAGATTTTAGTTCTTTTATTTCTCCAGAAAGGGTTTTTATTCCTCCAGGGAGAGTTTCTCTAATATCTTCCATGCCTTTTTCGATCCTTGGTAGAACCTTGAGAATCGTCATTCTGAACTCTATATCTGACATATTACCAATGTCTGTATTGATTAGGTCCCCAGCCTTTGGTACTGCCTCTTGTTCTTCTTTTTGTGGTGAGTTTTTCTGCCTTGTCATTTTGTCCAGATAAGAGTATATGAAGAAGCAAATAAAATACTGAAAGGGTGGCAAAGACCCCAGGAAAATGTGCTTTAACCAAATCAGAAGAGACCCCAAATCGTGGGAGGGAGAAAGGGGATAAAAAGAAGTTTAGGAAAAAAAAATTAAAACAAAAAAAAAAAGAAAGAAAAAAATATAAAAAAGAAAAATACATATATATTAGATAAACTAGTTAAAAATGTTAAAAAAGAAAAGGGTAAAAGTTTTTAAAAATTAGTGAAAAAAAAGTTTAAAAAAATTAAATTAGCTGCAAGACTAAAGAATCATGAGGAGAAAGCCATGAGTTTCACACTTTGCTTTCTCCTCCACTGGAATTTTGCTGCTCTCCTTGATAGGTGAACTTTGTCTTGGCTGGATTTCTTGTTGATCTTCTGGGGGAGGGGCCTGTTGTAGTGATTCTCAAGTGTCTTCTCCGGAGGCAGGATTGCACCACCCTTACCAGGGGCCAGGCTAAGTAATCTGCTCAGGTTAGCTTTTGGGAGCTTTTGTCCCCTGAACACTTTCTGTAGAGTTCTGGAGGATGGGAATGAAAATGGCAATCTCCCAGTCTCTGGCCCAGAGGAGCCAAGAGCTCGGAGCCCCACTCTGCAGTGCGCCCTCAGAGAAAAGAGCCCAGTCACTCCTTTCTCCCTGGCCTGTGGCCATGCTCCCAGCTCACCCAGCCTGTGACCGGTTCAAGGTAACCCCGAGCTGAGAGCTCACTCCTTGGCTCTGTCTCTGTAGCCGGCTTACCTGGTCTTATATATGTGAGCTCTATGACACTCAGACACCCCCGATCCTTCTGTGACCCTGCGGGACCTAGGGCCACACTGGCCCCGCGTGGGCTTCACCCTGGTTTAGCCTCTGGAGCTATGTCCCTCAGTGGAGCAGACTTTTAAAAGTCCTGATTTTGTGCTCTGTTGCTCCACGGTTTGCCGAGAGCTGGCCCCTCCCCCCGCAGTCTGTCTTCCTGTCACTTTGGATTCACTTCTCCGGTGGTCCTACCTTTCAGAAAGTGGTCTATTTTCTGTTTCTAGAATTACTGTTCTTCTTCTCTTCAATCTCCCATTGGATTTGTAGTTGTTTGCAATGGTTTGATAAGCTATCTAGCTGATCTCCTGCTATCTGATGTAGTCTCAGCCTGCTACTTCTCTGCCATCTTGACTTCTCCCCTGTGGTTTAGTTTTGGTCATTTTTATGTTTCTAGGAGTTTCTCCATTTCTATTAAGTTGTCCAATTTGTTAGCATATAATTATTCATAGTAGTCTCTTATGATCTTTTGTATTTCTATGGTATAAGTTTAAATGTCTCCTCTTTTATTTCTGATTTTATTTATTTGACTCCTCTCATTTTTTCTTGGTGAGTCTAGCTAAAATGCCATCAGTTTTGCTTATCTTTTCAAAGAACCAGCTCTTAGGCATGTTACTAAGTAGAAGAAGGCAATCTGAAAAGACTACATACTGTATGATTCCAACTATATGATGTTCTACAAAAGTCAAAACCATGGAGACATTAAAAATATCAGTGGTTACCAGGTTGGGGAAAAAGAGGGATGAAGGATCTTTAGAGCAGTGAAACTACACTGTATGATACTCAAACAGTGGACACATGTAATTATTCACTGTCAAAATTCATAGAATGTATGGATAACACCAAGATTGAACCATAATATAAATTATGGACTTTGGATGATAATGATGTGTGCCATTTTGGTGGGGGATGTTGATAGTGGGGAATGCTGAGTATGGAGGGGGGGCAGGGACTGTAGGGGAACTCTGTACTTTCTGTTCAGTGTTACTGTGAATCTAAAACTGTTCTAACAAATAAAGGCTATTTTATTAAAAAAAAATAAAGAACCAGCTCTTGGATTATTGATCTTTTCTATTGTCTTTCGTATCTATTTCATATTTCTGTTCTGATCTTTGCTGTTTTTTTCTTTCTACTAACTTTGGGATTTATTTGTTCTTTTTCTAGTTCCTTAAGGTATAAAGTTAGGTTGTTTACTTGAGATTTTTCTTGTTTCTTGATTTATCACTGTGAACCTTCCCTCTTAGAACTACTTTTGCTGCATCTCCAAATTTTTGGCATGGTGTATTTTCATTTTCATTTGTCTCAAAGTATTTTTTGTTTGTTTTTTTATTTCTTTTTGATCCATTGGTTGTACAACAGCACGTTGTTTAATTGCCATGTATTTGTGAATTTTTCATTTTTCTTCCTTTCTAGTTTCATACCACTGTGGTCAGAAAAGATGCCTGATATAATTTCAACCTTCCTAAATTTATTTAGACTTGTGTTGTGGTCTAACATATGTATGATGTATCCTGTAGAATATCCCATGGGCACTTGCGAAGAATGTGTATTTTGTTGCTTTTGAATGGAATCTTTTGTATATATCTGTTAAGTCCATCTTGTCTAACATGTCATTTAAAGTTGAGGTTTCTTTATTAATTTTGTGTCTGAATGCCCCAAGCATTGATGTAAGCGGGGTGTACCTTGCTTTAAAGTCCCCTACTACTATCATATAACTATTTCTCCTTTTAGGTGTGTTAATATATGCTGTATATAATTAGCTGCTCTTGGGTTGGATATATAAATAGTTACAAATGTTCGACCTTCTTGTTGGATTGACCCTTTCTTTATTATGTAATGCCCCACTTTGTCTTTTATTACACTCTTTGTTTAAAAAAATTTTGTGTGTGTGACGTAAGCATAAACACCCCAGCTTTCTTTGGGTTTCCATTTGCATGGAATATTTTTTCCCATCCCTTCACTTTCTTTCTGTGTATGTCCTTACATTTGAAGTGAGTCTCTTGTGGGCAGCATATAATGGGTCTTGTTTTTATTTATTTATTTTTTTTTAGAGAATTTAGTTCATTTACATTTAAGTAAATTATTGACAGGTATGTACTTCTTAACATTTTGTTAAATTGTTTTCTGGTTGTTTTGTAGTTCTTCTCTGTTCTTTTCTTCTTCTCTTATTCTCTTCCTTTGTGGTTTGATGACTTTCTTTAGTGGTATGTCTATATTCCTTTATCTTTTGTCTATCTACTTGTTGCTTTGTGGTTACCATGAGCCTTACTTATAACAACTTAAAATTGTCTATTTTAAGTTGCTAACAACTTAAGTTAGCAACTTAATGCATTCTAAAAATGTACATTTTTACTGTTCCCCCACCATGTTTTATGTTTTCAATGTCACATTTTACATTTTTTAAGATTTTATTTATTTATTTAGCAGAGAGAGATCACAAGCAGGCAGAAAGCCAGGCAGAGAGAGAGGGAGAAGACTCCCTACTGAGCAGGGAGTCCGATGTGGGGCTTGATCCCAGGACCCTGGGACCATGACCTGAGCTGAAAGCAGACGCTTAACCCTCTGAGCCACCCAGGCGCCCCACATTTTACATTTTTTAATCATGTGTCCCTTAAATTATCATAGTTAAGGGTATTTTTACTACTTTTGTCTTTTAGCCTTCATATGAGCCTTCATATGAGCCTTAGAAGTGATTAATATACCACCTTTACAACATTAGATTTTTCTGATTTTTACTATCTATTTACCTTTATCAGGGAGGCTTATATTTGCATATGTTTTTCTGTTACTAATTAGTACCCTTTCTTTTCAGCTTAAAGAAGTCCCTTTAATATTTGTTGTAAGGCCAGTCTAGTGGTGATGAACATCATTAGCTTTTGCTTGTCTGAAACACTCTTTATTTGTTCTTCAGTTATGAATAAACACTTTGCCAGGTAGAGTATTCTTAGTTGGAAGCTGTTTTTTATTTCAGTACTTTGAATATATTGTACCACTCCCTTCTGGCCTACAAAGTTCCTGCTGAAAAATCTTATGGGGGTCCTCTAATACACTATTCTTCTTTTCCTGCCTTAAGATTCTCTCATTGTCTTTAAATTTTAACACTTTAATTATAACGTGTCTTGTTGTGGGTCTCTTTGGGTTCATGTTATTTGGTACTCTCTGGCTTCTTGGATCTGGGTGTTTGTCTCCTTTCCCAACTTAGGGAAGTTTTTAGCCATTATTTCTTCAAATTAACTTTTTGCCCCCCCCCCACCCATTTTAGGAACCCTGAAATGCAAATGTTGGTATGCTGGATGTCCCAGAAGTTCTTTAAACTAGTCACTTTTTTTTTTCATTCTTTTTTCTTTTTGCTTCTCTAGTTGGCTGAGTTCCACTGGCCTGTCTTTGAGTTATCTCTTCCTTTCTTCTGTGTCCTCTAGTCTGATACTGAAACCCACTAGTATGTTTTCGGGGCAGTTGTTATAGTCATCAGCTCTGTCATTTCTATTTGATATTTATATTTTCTATCCTTTAGTTGATATTCTCACTTCTTCCACTCTTCTGTGTTTGATGAGCATTTTTATGACCATTATTTTGAACTCTTTATCAGGTAAATTATCTTTATTTCATTAAGGACTTTTTCTGAAGTTTTATCTTATTCTTTCATTTGGGACATATTCCTTTGTCTCTTCATTTTCCTTAACTGTATGTGTTGGTTTCTATGCATTAGATAAAATAGCCTCTCTCAGTCTTAAAAGAGTAGCCCCATATCAGAGATGAGCCTTATCATTCAACGCTGTCCTAGTTCTTGTTTGTGTCTTAAAACTTTGTGATCATCCAAATAGCCAATTTTATTTTTAGTGACTTCCAGTAAGTAGTTGAGGGCATGCCAAGACCTGTAAGTGTAATAAAGGGGATGATTTTAGTCACCTGTATTTAAGCTTAATATAAGCCAGACCCTCAGGCACCAGCTTTTAAAGTATGCAAAAAAAAAATTATATATATATATATACACACACACACACACACACACACACACACACACACACAAACTGTGGTGCTTCAAGCATAGGTCCTGCTGGCCACCAGATTCAGGTGATCTGGAGGTGTCCCCAGGGAAGTAATCACAAAAATTGGTGTGCCATATGGGTGTACAAGCTCCTTTATGGGCAATACTGGTGATCTGGAGTGAAACAGAGGGAGAGCACAAAGGTGGAATTCACCAGCCTCCATCCCCAGAGTGAACCTCTATAGGCCTCTAGATGTATGCCACACTAGAAGTCTGCCCCTAAGCCAAGTCTCTGGGATAAGCAAATAGATCTCTTTGACAGAAAGACTTGGGGGGGGTGGTTGTTTTCATTAGCTGTCTATGACTCTCTCTCTGATTGCTATAATCCTGTGAGAACTAGGAACACAAGTCCTCCTGGTCACCAGAGCCAGGTTATCAAGGGGAAGCCCCTGGGCAGCAGTTGCAAAATCTAGAGCCTACTAAACATATATAGAAGCTCCCTTCCAGGAGACAGTGATACTCTGGAGCATGGCAGAGGGAGAGCGGGAAGATGGCACCTGCCTTCTGAGGTCTCTAGAAAGGATTACTGTCAGCCCTTAGATGTGTGTTTAATTAGAAGCCTGCTCCTCAGGCCACAACTATGAGGATAAGTTAATAGCTCTCTTTCACAGAAACCCTGGACTCCCCAGACTCTTGCCTCTTTCTGTGGCCCTGTGATGTTAGCCATTTAGAACTCTTTCTCCATTGGTTATACTTCTTTGGGACCCACAAATGTTGGCCCTCTGGCCATCAGCTGGGTAATCTAGAGGCATACCCTGGCAGTAGCCACCAAAACTCATGATACTACAAGTTTCTTTCCAGAAAGCACCTGTGAGCTGAACTGAGGCAGAGGGAGAGCACAAATATAGCACCTACAGGCCAGAGCAAGGCAGAAAGAAGAATAAAAAGGTGGTGTATGCCAGTCTCCATCCCCCAAAAGTACCCCAGCAGGCCCCAGATGTATGTTAATTTAAATCCCTGCCCCTCAGACCAGTGCTTTAAGATAAGCAAATAATCCTCTTTCTCGTAAAACCTGAGTGTCCCTCAGTTGGCTGCCTCTCTTCTGGTCCTTAGGGTAAGTAACTCTGGGTACACCAGCCTTTTAAGGGCTGTTTCTTAGTTCATTATAGCCTTATGGGTTTTGTGGGCATGAGCCCCATTATTTTTCAGAGTTAGATAGTTTAGGGCTCGTCTCTCAGGTACAGGTCTTAAAAGTTTGGTTTATTGACGTGGGGTTCAAACTCTTCACTACTCAGGGGGAAGCTCTGGGTTTTGAGTTCTTTCCTGATTGCAGGTTGCCATGCCAGGGGTGGGGTTTATAGCAAGATTGCATCTCAACCTCTCCCACCCATTTTTATGTGGGTTTTTTTTTTTTTCCTTATTTGTCTGATGTCCAGGATTCCCTCAGCTAGTTTTTAGGGTTTTGTTTTGTTTTGTTTTTTAAGGAAATTTTTCCATATGTACTGTAGATTTGTTCTATCCGTCGCAGGAGGCAATTTCAGGATCTTACATTGCCATCTTGAACTGGAACCAAAAAGATTTCTCCTTGATTTTCTATGAGGGATAAGCTAGAAGATGGAATCAAAGACACCCTTTAAGGTTTCAGGCCTAAAAAAACTAAGAAAAGAATGGTACCAATTAGAGAAATAGGAGACCATGTTGACTAGGGAAAGGATGAGCTTGATTTTAAACAAGTTGAATTTCAGGTGACAACATTTAACTGAATGACATATGGCTCTCAGCCAGGTAGAAATATTGAGTCTAAAGCCTAGAGATGTCAGAGAGAAGAGCATAGATTTGGGATTCATCCACACAACAGTTATCAAAGCAGATGAAACTTCTAAGTGGGGCCATAAAAAAGAGCCTGATTAGAACAATGCTCAATTCTTGAGCATTATTCATATGTCCAGGTCTGAAGGAGGAAACTAAATTGCAAAAGAAGAGAGAAATATTTTAAAAAGTAGAAGGAGAAACAGATAAGGGGGGTGTCATTCATGAAATGACAGTTTCAATGTGAGGGTAAACTACTAAGACAAATGTTTCAGAAGGCCATTAAAAACGAGCTCTGAGAAAAATTGATATGTAGCTAAAAGAAGCAGAATGCCAAGGTCAAAAAGGACTTTTAGAGGTCACATAGTTCAAGCCCTCATTTTATAGATGAGGCCTTTGGGTCTCAAAGAAGTTAATTATATCACCCAAGATAACACAAATCCTTCTGTGCACTGATAGAATTTTATCTCTGCCTGCTGGTTGAGTGTTCTTTCAGCTGAGCCAAACCCTGCCATCCTGCCAATTTTCTGGTTGTGTCATGTAATGCAATCTATAATCCACCATGTTTGAGCTTGTAAAGTTCGGGCGTCCATATTTAAAAAAGAAAAAAAAAAAGCAAAACTAGATGATACAGACTATGTAACCTATTGGTTTCCATAAAAAAATGGTTCATGATATTCTTTTTTTTTTTAAGCTTTTTTATTTATTTGAGAGAGAGAAAATAAGCAGGGGCAGGAGTAGAGGGAGAAAATTTCAAGCTGACTTCCCACTGATTAAGGAGTCAGATTTGGGCCTCAATCTCCCCACCCTGAGATCATGACCAGAGTTGAAATCAAGAGTTGGCCACTTAACCAACTAAGCCACACATCACCCCAGTTCCTGATATTCTTATGTAATGTTCAGGATGATGCTGATAAAGGATGAATTAGAGAAGTGTAATAATAAAATAAACATAAATGTAAAATACATTCTATTTTGCAAATTCTAATTTATTCTTTTCATTATAAACTGGCAAACACTTAATTTAACAAAACAAAATACAGAAAACTACCTATAACAGAATAAATATCACTGATAATTCCCCCACCCATTGACAGTTATGCTTAACATTTTGGTAATTTTTCTCATGTTGTGTCTATTAGTTTATAAAGCTGAGGTGACACAAAAGAGGTGATTTGTTTCCTGTTTTTTTTCTGTTAATGTTATATTACAAATATTTGTTGTGGTTTACACTTTTAAATGCCAACCTTATATCCACTCTTCCCTTCTTTGTTAAACAGCACTGTGAGTTTGCGTAAGGAGCAATGTTCCTAGCTAAACTGTTCGCCTTCCTGGAGCTGTTTGCAGGTGGTGATGTGACTCTGTTTTAGGCAGTAAAGCATAAGGAGAGGTTGCTGGTGGTGGTGATTGGTGGTAGTGGAGCTTCTAGGAAGCTTTACAAAGCAACAGACCCAGCAGGCCTGGTATGCATACCTCATATGTTGAGGGTGACAGGTGGAACAGCTGCCTTGGACCCTGAGTATGAAAGCCACACATTATGGATGGTGGAGCTGAAGGATGGAAAGATCTGAGTCCTTGATTATATCATTAAGCACCCATATCAGCCCTGGACTGCATTTCTCTAGGCTTCTTAATGTATAAAATAAAGGCTATAAGCCACAGTTGTGTCACGTTCTGTTACTTCTAGGTAAAAACAATATTGTTGAATAATTTAGTGAATACATTTTAAATGCTCCCCCTTTTCATCATAAAATGCTGTTGTGCACTTGATTTTAAGCTTGTGCCTCACCTTCTTTCAAAAAACATTCTAAATAGTATAGTACCAATCAAACTATGGGAACAGGATGAGATCGAAGTAAGATGAGAGAAAGATAGTTATTCTAGAAAACCAAGGTGAAGGAGAGCTACTGATATTAAATTTAAAATTTACCTCTCAGTTTCTGGCATCAAACTCTGGTTATCTAATGACTGAAAGCATCCCAGTTTATCAACTTCTTCCTAGCGGAGTCCTAAAAATAAAACGTATCAAGTAAATCTAATAAAAGGATATAAAAAACTATAAATGTCTTCAAAAGTGGTCTTTAAAAGATGCAGCGATGTTATCATTTATTATCCAATACCAAATCCCAGGAAAGGGGAAAATTCAAAATATTAAACTATAATCCAGTCTGTTCCCTTTCCAAAAAGTATAATCTCAAATTGTCTGCTGCTGTCTTCTGGGGTTTTTTGTTTGTTTGTTTTGAGATTTTGGAGTTTTGTTTCTGTTTTTACCAAAACAGTTGAGAGGAACTATATAAAATAAAAGAGAGTTTAAAGGATCTGAAGTTCCCCTCTTGCTCTTCATGGTCAGTGTTTTCTCCTAGATAAAGCCAGATCAAAAAGAGAGGTCTCAAATTGGAAGAGCTTGTCTTGAGCTCCCACAATTGCCTTCACCATGTTTGACTTTATTCCTTTGGAATATCCCAAGGACATTATAATACTCTCATATTGAATCAGTGAGTACATTTATTATCCAGATATGATGAGGACGTTAGCTATTGTAGCCCACAGCAAGTCTCAGTATTTACATATGAAAAATCAGGCAAAACATTTTTTTTCCATACCCCAGTGTCAGGAATATCTTTTTATCTACTTGTTTGTTTGTCTTTGTTCCTGAGGAAATGGTGTACTTTCTTCCTTTGGATAATATAGATATATAGCCTATCATATTTCCTTTTTCTTTGGTTTTCAGGAACTTTAGAAGTAAATTTACATCCTAGCATTATTTTTATGTCCATCATGTCTGTGTACTATTTATTTTAACACCCATTTTTTGTAACTTAAATAAATTATTTAATTTAAGTTATATATTATATACAAATGGCATAAAATATATAATTACATATTGATATATAAATATATTAAAATATGTATATATATAAATTTTATCTCCCCATCTATATTTTCCCTGGATATAATATGTTTTGCACTGTTTCCCAAATACTCATTTGAAGACCTTTCAAGATAGAGTAGAGGTATATGTGGGGAATTATTCAAGAATATTGAAAAAGATTTACTCTTTAAAACAAAAATTTTTTAATTGAATTATAGCTGACAACAATGTTACATTAGTTTCAGGTATACAACATAGTGATCCAACAAGTCTATATATTCTGTGCTCACCACAAGTGTGTCTTCCATCTGTCACCATAAATACTATTACACTACCACTGACTATATTCCCTATGCTGTACCTTCCATCCCTGTGATTTATTTAATCCGTAGCTAGGAGCCTGAATATGTATTTTTAGAGTTTATATTTCATTATACATATGTGGTTTCAAATCATTGGTAGAATAAGATGGAATAGAAATAATTAAATACAGACAGTCAAAACTTGTCCAAGTCTGTGGTTTTCTGGTTATCTGGTACCAAAGAGTTCGAACTAGAGAACCAAGACACAACTGGTTAGCATATACCTCTCACATTTTGATAATGAAGCTTTGGGCCAGGTTTAGATAGCTGTCACTTGGTGACCAGTGTCATTTGCAAATACCAGATAACTGAACAATGATGATTAGTGCTATAAGTAGCCAGCTGTGCCTGATGCATTTCTAAATAGTCTTCACATGTCATCTCATCTGCTCCTCACAGCAGCCCCCCTGGGAGGTCATTATTATTACTGTGGCTGTTACAGATAAGGAACCTGGGTACAGGGAGTCCCTGGTTACCTGGAAGGATAGCCATGGGTTATTTAGAAGCACCTAAATAAAGGGCAAGAAAAGTTTTGAAAGTTTGTATACTTTTAGCCTCTTCCTATTTCCTCTACCCCCAGACCCTGGCAACCACTTATCTACTTCCTGTTTCTATGAATGTGGATTCTTCTTTAGATTCCACATATAAGTGGTACCATGCAGTATTTGTCTTTATTTGACTTATTTCACTTAGCATAATGCTGTCAAGGTCCGTCCACGTTGTCACAAATGACAAGATTTTTTTTTCTTTCTCATGGCTGGATAATGGATAATATTCCTGTGTGTGTGTGTGTGTGTGTGTGTGTGTGTGTATATATAAAATGTTTATTCATCTGTTAGCCAAACACTGAGGTTGTTTCCATATCTTGCCTATTATGAATAATGCTGCAATAAACTTGGGAATGCAGATATTTCTTTGAGATAGTGATTTCATCTCCTTTGGATATATATCCAGAAGTGGGACTGCTGCATCATATGAAATAGTTCTTTTTTTAATTTTTTGAGGAATCTCCATACTATTTTCCATAGTGGCTGCCCCAGCTTGAGAAGCATCTTTGACTCTGCTCAGATGCTTATTGGTATTGGTTGAAAACCCTAAATTCTGCACCCTAAGCAGAAGAGAGATCATCTTGGTCTGGAAGAAATTTGGGGACAAACCCTTCTGACTTAATTCCAAAACCCACCCTTAAAATCAGTGCAAACCAGGTGGACCTGGGTGGCTCTGTTGGTTGGGTATCTCACTCTTGATCTCACCTCAGGTTTTGATCTCAGGGTCATGGGTTCAAGCACTGCATTGGGCTCCGTGCTGGGTGTGGAGCGTACTTAAAAAAAAAAAAAAAAAAAGTCAGTGTAAACCAGAGAAGTTACAGAGGCTCTGATTTCATCAACCCTCAGCTCCCTTATATGTGACACCTAAACCACGTCTACACAGAAAGCTTCCAAGCTCTCCAGAGTAAGCTTTACATTTAAGGTCTTTGGAAAATTGTATCATCTGTGATGTGTGAGATGCTGCCATTTTGTGAAATTTCTGCATGTACATGGTTGCCTCTTTCACTGCTGCATATGCCTGACAGCTTCTGAAAACATTGTCCAGAGTCACCCAGCCAGACAAGCCATGCAGAAAACCTACAAAGTGTGGGCACAGATTCAAGAAATAAGAGCGGGCCTCTTAGAGTCGAGCCAGGAGCTGTAACTTCAAACAGAATTATCTTAATTAGCCAGCGTGGAAAAACAACGATGATGTTTGCATTTCATGCGCAGCAAGGTTCTTACCAGCAGCCTGTGTTCTGAGTCTCCAGCCTATCTTTCAGGAACAAGAAGTGTCCCTGGACCTTGCAAACCTCAAGTTAGTAGGTTCTAGCTATAGCTCCTGCCTTCTGCCTTGTTCTCCCCCTCCCCAGCCCCCAGGGTATAATTGAGCATATCTCCCTTTTTGCAAGAAATATGAGTCCCCTCACTTTCCTAGTAAGGAAATAAATGTCCATGGGCATATACCTGGTTGGACAGGAAATAATGCCATTTCTCCAATTCTTTTGTGACCAAGTTCTGTGTTTTAAAATAAATATTTATGGTTGTCAATGTTCTCATGAATAGGCATCTATTAATCAGAGGACCCCACCCAAAAAAAAGAATGGAAAGAGTGGTGGGCAATGTTATTTTCCAAGGTCTGGGTATTCTTTTGCCACTAGTCTCAAAGCTGTATCATAAGACATAACTTTAAACATTTCCTTGGCTTTCATTCAAATGCATTCATTAGGGATAGCTGTCTTGAGAGAACGTCAGAGAACATGTTGAACTCCATGCCACACAGGGGAACAGGGGAAGAAGGAGGGGGTGACCCAGGGCAAACACAGTGTTGGGGGGGTCTGTGTCCTCTTCTGGTAAGCTGGCCATTGGGAGAAACGCAGGTCCTCCGTCTTCGAGGATGCTGGCAGGGCTGGGTATGGAAGGAGGGGTTGGAAATGGAGCTTGTAGGCTTCCCCTGAAGGCTTGGCTAATCCCTGAGGGACACACAGGGACCTGTCATGGTAGGGGACCAGGGGCCAGGAGCCAGGGAAGAAAATGCTGACATCTTGAAAGCTCCATTTTGAACACTTGAAGGAGGTCTTTGTCTGAATTGTAGAGCAAGAAAAATAGTATGGCCAGCATCACAGAATGTACCCAGAAGCGCTTCCAGATCAGATGTGTCTGACACACAGGAACTCGGCCCCAGTTCAACAGATACCTCATCCTACACCTTGTACATGTACTGGGTGGACTTGGGAAGGGAGCTGAGGCACTTACAAGCATGGTACCCCAGTCTTCTATCCCCTTTCTGCCCCTAAGATCAGCTCTGGATGTTAATGGGATATGGGAATGAGTATGAGGTAAGGCTCTGTCTCAGATTGCAGGGGGAGGTCAGAGGTTGGGTAGTCCAGGAGCAGACACTGAACCTGAATTGGGCGTGCAAGATATTTATTAGGCGTTAACGTCTGTGGAGAGGAAGGAAAGAAAAGAGAATTGGGCAGAAGGAGAAGTCCAATAAATGCAAGCTGAAAAAACCACCACGCACAGGAAACTCTGGACAGGGACTTGCCCATCACAGTTGTCCTGTGTCAGGCCACTACTGCTTATCAGGACCAGCATCCTTACCACTTTCTGAGACATTAACATCACCCTGAAGCATGGCTACTCTGAAGTTACCTGTGATATCTTGTTTGGTGGGGCTTTCATAAACTGCACAGTGACAGAGATGGTCATCCATGTTCCATCCTGAGATGGACATGTTCTGGGCAGCCTCCCTTGTGACCGGCACACATGGACATCCAATGTGAAGGGACCACACAGACAAAGACTTGTCTCCATTTTAGACTAGCCTAGTCAGCAATGAACTTCAAAGCCTTCATATATGGAATGAATAAAAGTGTTTGCTAGCCATAGAGAAATAGTGGCTTTTTGTAAGCTTTCAAAATCACATATTTGAACAAGCACAAGTATTTGAAAACTTGCTATAATATATTAATCAAAGGCTCTTTCATTTTCTTATGTACAAGTTAGTACCTGCTACTTCCATTTGACTTTATCCTGCCTGGTGCAGTGGTTTTTGTCCTGTGAGCTACATAAGATGAGACTTTGGTAGGGTTTGATAACAAATATTCAGAGAAAACATAGGAGTTGCTGGAATTTGTTTCCTTTCTGTTGGTCATCTCACGAGCTTTTCATGCTGCAGAGAGAATTCACCTTGAGGACAAATACCGTATTTTGAGGAAGACATGAGCTTGTGATGAGACTTGTTTGAAAATCAAAGAGTCATTTTGTAACTAGGAGGAAAACACTCAGGACGAGCTAAACAGGCACAGTCCCATGGAAACATAATGTGAGTCACATGTGTAATTTTAAATTTTCTAGTAGTCCCATTTTAAAGGGTGAAATATATCTAACATATTACAATTTCAACCTGTAATCAATATATAATTATTAGTGAGACAGTTTTACATTCTTTTCTTCCAGGTCTTTGAAGGACAACATGTAGTTTATACTTCCCTCTTAATTCAGACTAGCCACATCTGAAGTGCTCAATAGCCAGAAATGTGGCTGCCATACTGGGCAGCACAGATTTAAACAGTACTTTCTGTGCATTAATTTTCCAAGCCAAGAAAGGGACCGCTTTCTGCCATCCACCCGCTCAACTCCTCCTTCACTTCTCCAACAGATAGTGCAGCCTCACTCTGCTGAGAGCTCATGGTTGGGGAAAGGAATAAAGGGGGAAGGACCATCCTTACTATGCTGGATGGCTTAGAGCTCTGAGACTTCAGGGTTTGGCCATGCAAACAATACAAACTTTCTTTCATGGTGATGCTTTCCCGTGCTCTTTGGATAGGTCCGTTGGGACAGCTCTAACGTTCTCACCTAGTGTCTCTTCATTTTTCTGGAAGCCCTATTGTCTAGGACTCATCTCTTTCCTGCAAGCCCCTGCCATCTGGTCCACCCGGCATCCAACAGCATGCCTGGCCCCAATAATCTCTAGGAATGCAGGCCAGTCCAAACCCAACAGGCCTGTCCTGGCTCTGTCATCAAAGTGATGGCCAGTCAGCCTTTCTCTTTCTGGGCTCCAGAGTTGAGTGAGACTTCAGGCCACTTTAGGCAAAGGTCCGACCCAATTGCTTTTGTCTCACAAATGCAGGAGACAGGCCCATACACCCCACATGATTCCTCTGAAACCTGGCCCCCTTAACCCAGCACAGGAAAGTAACCCCTTTCCCCCTCCATACAAAGGGTTGGAGTGGGAACTCCAAGCTGAACAGCCACCCTCTTCAAATAAATTCTTCAACAATCACCCCACAAAACTCTCTTCCACACTATAGCCCTTGTTCTCTAAGTAGGTAAGGGAGTTTAGTCATTGACAACTATCTCCTGTGTCCCCACTGTGAATTCTGCACTTGGTAGGGGTGGGAGTGTCTTGCCTCTCACATTGAGACTCTGATGTCCTCTGTCTAGTCCCCTCAGTTGACATCAAGGTCAGAAGAGTCTACCAGCTTATTCTCCCTGCATTACCTTATTTAATCCTAAACTTATCATGAAGCAGAGGCCAGAATCCTTGTTTCACATACAAGAACACTGAAGCAGATAGAAGTTACATGGGTGGTAAAGCTAGACATTGCATTTAGGGTTTTCTGACTCCCTTAACTGCTACACAGGCGCCATAGTTTAAACTAAATGCAAATTGTTTTGAAATCAAATAAAATTAAATTGTTTGGGTTTATTTTGAATTATACTAAATGAAAATAAATACAACTTCAAGGGGAGCCCCATTTTGTTGTAATGTGATTCTACTCACTTAAATACATTGCTATAAATCATGTTCCCAAACTACAGGATTCAGGAGCTCCATGGAACAAACATTGTTGTATACATAAGCCAAAGATGGCCTTCTGAGTCTTAACTCCATTATTTCTTTACTCAAGGCTGAGACTTGTTAGCTCAAAAGCCCACCAGTGCCAAATTCAAAATTTTATACATCTAATTATCTAAAAAGTAGCCACAATAAGCAGATTTTAAGCCATTTAGGTCCCATCTGCTTTGTGTACTCCATAAAACCTCACCCCACATCTGCTGTCATTGGGTAGATAGAGCCTCATGGCTATAAGGTCCCAAGCTATTATAGCTGACCTTCAAGCTCTCTGACCCAGAAATTCCCCACCGTGGTGCTGAGTGACATCATCTAGACACAGAAGCCACTCTCTGGCCTCCCTCTCCCCTAGGAGTCACTCTGCCCTCCTCCCCTTCTGGTACCCTACAATATAACCTCTGCACAGACTCCTTTGGTAAGGGATTTACCCACATGCAACCCTAAGCACCACCCTGTAAAGCTAGTTGTGTGCTACTGCTTCTTGTGGTCATATGTTTTTCCTTGATCTGCGCCAAATCCATCAAACCCCAATAAATACATAGTAAATGGGAAAATGAATTTAGGAGTAGAGGGATTACTACTTTTACTTTTTTTTAATTACTTTCATTGCTCCTTTCTTATATTAAGCTCCTTAATACTAGTAGTGTCTATTTTCTCTCAGTTTGGTGGGCTCTGAAGGCTTGGAACATTTCTGAGTGTATCTGAGCACTTAATCTGTTCATTGGCTTGTCTGAGATGAATCCCAAACAGCATTACCTGCTAGCTTAACCCTAAGTGCTAATATTTGTAAAACCATGGGGTTTTTTTTATTTTTTATTTTTTTATTTTCGGCATAACAGTATTCATTATTTTTTTACCACACCCAGTGCTCCATGCAATCCGTGCCCTCTGTAATACCCACCACCTGGTACCCCGACCTCCCACTCACCCGCCAATTCAAACCCCTCAGATTTAAAACCATGGTTTTAACATGTTGGCTTATGTTTCTAACATACATAAAAACTCAAAACCATTTCTTTAAAAGTGCATGTGTGAGCTAAAATAATTTTGTGCCACACTTTGGGAAACATTGGCCACACTCTAACTCTTCAGTGTGACTCACAAGGACCTTCAAAACCTTCTTGTTCTAACCTTTCCCCTTAAACATTTGAGCTCTGGAAATATGCTATATTTTCCCGATATGCTATATGCATTATGGATTATGCCATATTAAGTATATTCCCTTTGTCTGCCTAGGACAATCCTGTTGAGGTTTTGAGACTGAGCTAGTACATGATCTCCATGGGGAAGACTTCATTCTGCCTCACACTCCACCCTTGACAAAACTTGGTCAGAACTCCAAAGGCTCCCCTTACAAAGAATACATAATGTGAATTTACACTTACCCCATTGGCTATTGTCTACCTTCTTTTCTCTTACTGGTCTTTAGACCGCTAGGAAGTCAGGGACTACAGGTTTTTTTGTGTTCCTAGTGCCTACAATAATGCCAAACACTGAGGAGACACTTAGCAAATGTTTTCTGAGTCACTGAGAGAGAGAACATATATCATGAAAATCATTGTTCTATTTTATTTTAGTTTTAATAGCATGTGTTGTCCTACAGTTTGCCTGTGGATGAGTGTATGGAAGTACAGAGGGAGAGAGAGGGAAAGTGAAAAAAAAGAAAGGATGGGAAGCAAAAGGGATCTCATGCTCTTTCTATGATGCCAAGTCCTTGAAAAATTATAGGCTTCCAGTTCAAGACAGAGAAATGAGTCTTCCTGTTTACTTCTCCTGTCTCCCAAGATCCCACTGAAATAGCAGGAATAATTTATTTTTTGAGAAATGAAAACATAACCAAGAAAACAGGAACAGAAGTTTGAGGAAATCCTAAATGAAGAAGCAGCAGGATAGGAAACTTGAAGAAAACAGAGCAGAGTAAAACATTAGCCCAAAGCAACCTTTCCCAAGGCAATTCAGCTCATGACTCCCCAGCAAATGAAAAGAACAGGAGAGAGCTGGCCACTAGCCCATAAATTAAAACAATAATGAGCTTTTCAGAACAGCTGAGACAATAAAATCCCTGCCCTTGCCCTGCTCTCCCCTCTTTCCAGAACATCCTGGTTTGTCAGGACAGAGGCCTTAGAACTGCCCTCTAAAGACACTCAGTAGCCTCTCAGGGCTCCTAGAATAGGGAAATAATTCCAGACACTCACAAGGGATAATAGAAGGGACAAAAGGGCAAAGCATCTTTGCCCCAGAATGTCATCCAACTCAAGTCCTCTGTTGGCCAATTAGTAGCAATCTTGATTTGGCATGTGGGGTTGAGAGAGCGTGTCTTGCCTCCTTGTTGGTTCCCATACAAACCCAGAGTAAATCCTGCCAGTGAACACAACCTTTCTATGTCCATGGGGTCCTGATCAGGCTAGTAGCAAAGATGACGTAAAAGTCAGGGGTGGGCAGTGTCAGGAAATGCTGTTCCGTGGGGGCTTTCCTGTTCCTACACATCTTGCTGAGTATGCCAAGAATGCAAAGCCCTGACCAAGTATTTGCAGTAACTAACCTTGAGGAGTAAGATCATGTCTGCTTTGGGATAATAAGTCTTGCTATAAAACAGAAAGTTCCCGCAAGCTCAGTGTTTCTGGCCTGTAACATGATCCAGTTTGTGTGCAGACATTCATCTAGGCTCATCTGCTAATTGGGGCTTGTACTGATACAAACATGTTGATACTCTTGGATACTGCTTTTTCATGAGTGAAAAGGTCTTTCATCATGACCCAGGCATCTTGTGTCAGATTGCAAGTGATTTACTCTTATAAATAGAGTAAAACTCCAGACCCTTCAGTTCTTGACATGAGTCTGTCTTTAAAATTATTTTAAATTCAAGTATCATTAACATACAATATATGTTAGTTTCAGGTATATAACATAGTGATTCAGTAATTCTATACATACTCAATGCTCACCACAATATGTGTAGTTACCATCTGTCCCATATATCATTATTACAATATTATTGACTGTATTCTGGGTCCTGTACTTTTTATCTCTGTGACTCATTTATTTTATGACTGAAAGTTTGTGCCTCTTAATCCTCTTTGTCTAATAACCCATCCTCCCCACCCAACTTCCTCTGACAACCACCAGTTTGTTCTCTATATTTAAGAGTCTGTCTTTTGGTTTTTTTCTTTAGATTCCATGTATGAATGAAATGTGGGATTTGTCTTTCTCTGACTGAATTATTTCACTTACCATTATATCCTCCAGGTCCATTTGTATTGTCACAAATAGTAAGATTTCATTTTTTATGGGCGAGTAATATTCCAGTATGTGCGTTTGGGGCGGGCAACCTATGGATTGCTTCTGTATCTTGGCCATTGTAAATAAAGCTATAATAAATATAAGGGTGCATATATCTTTTTGAATTAGTGTTTTTGTATTCTTTGGGTAAATATCCAGAAGTAGGATTCCTGGATTATATGGAATTCTATTTTTAATTTTTTGAGAAACCTCCTACTGTTTCTCACAGTGGCTGCACCAATTTGCATTCCCATCAACAGTGTGCAAGGTTCCTTTTCTCCACATCCTCACCAACACTTGTTATTCTTGTCTTTTTTATTGTAGCCAACTGACAGATATAAGTGATATCTCATTGTGGTTTTGATTTCCATTGCCTTGATTATTAGTGATACTGGACACCTTTTCACATATTTGTATGTCTTCTCTGGAAAAATGTCTATTTAGGTCCTCTGCCTATTTTTTAAATGGATTGTTTGTTCTTTTGTTGTTGACTTGTGTAAGTTCTTTATATATTTTGGATATTAACCCCTAATTGGACATATCATCTACAAATACCTTCTCTCATTCAGTATATTGCCATTTCATTTTGTTGATCGTTTCCTTTGCTGTGCCCAAATTTTCCTTTGGTGTAGCCCAAATTTTTGCTTTTTTTATTTGTTTATTTTTTATTTTTGCTTTTGTTTCTCTTGCCTGAAGAAATATATCTAGAAAACTGTTACTACAACCAATGTCAAAGAGACATTGTTTTCTTCTAGGATTTTTATGACTTTAGGTCTCACATTTACGTCATTAATCAATTTTGAGTTTGTTTTTGTGAACAGTATAAGTGGCCCAGTTTCATTCTTTTGCATGTAGCTGTCCAGTTTTCCCAACACCATTTGTCTAAGAGACTCTGTCTTTTTCCCATTGTATATTCTTTCCTCCTTTGTCATAGATTAATTGACAATGTAAGCATGGGTTTATTTCAGGGCTCTCTATTCTATTACATTGACATATGTGTCTGTTTTTGTGCCAGTACCATATTGCTTTGATTACTACAACTTTGTAGTGTATTTTGTAATCTGGAATTGGGTTACTTCCAGCTTTGTTCTTTGTCAAGATTGTTTTGACTATTTGGGATCTTTTTGGTTCCATACAAATTTATCATTATTTTTTTAGTTCTGTGAAGAATGCTGTTGTTATTTTGATAGGGATTGCATTGAATTTGTAGAGTGCTTTGGGTAATATGGACATTTTAATTATATGAATTCTTTTATTCCATGAGCATGGAATATCTTTCCATTTGTTTGTGTTGTTTTTAATTTCTTTCACCAGTGTTTTGTAGTTTTCAGAGTACAGGTCTTTCACTTCCTTGATTAAGTTCATTCCTAATGTGTCTTTTTTTTTTTTTTTTTTGCTGCAACTGTAAATTGGAAAATTGTAAATTTCTCTCTCTGCTACTTTGTTATTCATGTATAGAACTGTAACATATATCTATATTAAAATTTTTATCCTATGACTTTTACTGAATTCATTTATCAGTTTTTAGAGTGTTTTGGTGGAGCTTTACAGTTTTCTATGTTTGGTATCATGTCTTCTGCAAGTAGTCACAGTTTTCCTTCTTATCAATTTGCATCCTTTTTCTTTTTCTTATCTGATTGGTGCATCTAGGACCAATGGTGAATAAAAGTAGTGAGAGTGGACAGCCAAGTATTGTCCTTGATCTTAGATGAAAAGCTCTCAGTTTTCCACAATTAAATATGATATCAGCTTTGGGTTTTCATGTATAGCCTTTATCAAGCTGAGGTCCGTTCTCTCTAAACCCATTTTGTTGAGATTTTTTGTCATGGATTGATGTTGTATTTTATCAAGGCTTTTCTGCATCTGTTGAGATGATCAAATAGTTTTTTTCCTTTGTCCTGTTAATGTGGTGTATCATGTTGATTGATTTATGAAAATGGAACCACCCTTTCATCCCTGGAAAAATTCTGCTTGATCACAATGAATGACTTTTTTAAATGTGTTCTTGAATTCAGTTTGCTAGTATTTTGTTGAGCAGGTTTCTACCTATGTTTGTTAGGGATATTGGCCGGTAGATTTCTTTCTTTCTTTTTTTTTTTTTTTTTTTTTGGTATTTTGATACCAGGATAATACTGGCGTCATAGAGTAAATTTGGAAGTTTTTTTTTCTTTTCTATTTTTTGGAAAAATTCAAGAATAGGTATTACTTCTTTAAAAATTTGGTAGAGCAATAAATTATCACCTCACATCTGTCAGAATAACTAAAATTAACAACACAAGAAACAACAGGTGTTAGCGAGGATATGGAGAAAAGAGAAAAGGGAATCCTCTTGCACTATTGGTAAGAATGTAAATCAATGCAACCACTCTGGAGAACAGTTTGGAGGTTCCTCAAAAAGTTAAAAATAGAATTACCCTATGACCCAGCAATTGTATTATGAGGTAGTTACCTAAAAGATACAAAAATACTGATTCGAAGGGGGACATGCACCTCGACATTTATAGCCACATTATCTACAATAGCCAAACTGTGGAGAGAGCCCAAAGGTACATTGACTCAGGAATGTATAAAGGAGATGTGGTATATATATAATGTAATATTACTCAGCCATCAAAAAAAGAAAGAAATCTTGCCAATATTACTCAGCCATCAAAAAAAGAAATCTTGGGCGCCTGGGTGGCTCAGTGGGTTAAGCCGCTGCCTTCGGCTCAGGTCATGATCTCAGGGTCCTGGGATAGAGTCCCATGTCAGGCTTTCTGCTCAGCGGGGAGCCTGCTTCCTCCTCTCTCTCTCTGCCTGCCCCTCTGCCTACTTGTGATCTCTCTGTCAAATAAATAAATAAAATCTTTAAAAAAAAAAAAAAAAGAAAGAAATCTTGCCATTTCCAACAATGTGGATGGAGCTAGAATGTATTATGCTAAGTGAAATAAGTCAATCAGAGAAAGAGATACCATATGATCTCACTCATATGTGGAATTTAAGAAAGAAAACAGGTAAACAGTGAGGAAGAGGGAAAAGAAAAAAGGAGAGAGGGAAACAAACCGTAAAAGACTCCTAATGATAGAGAACAAACTGAGGGTTGAAAGAGGGAGGTGGGTAGGGGATGGGTAGGTGGATAATGGGTACTAAAGAGAGTAGTTGTTGTGATGAGCACTGGGTGTTGTATGTTAGTGATGAATCACTGAATTCTACTCCAGAAACCAATATTGCACTGTATGTTAACTAAGTAAAATTCAAATAAATAAAAAAAATGTGGTAGAAATCACCAATGAATCCATCTGATCCTGAACTTTTGTCTATTGGCAGTTTTTTGATTACTGATTCAATTTCATATCTAGTAATCAGTCTGTTCAGACTTTCAATTTCTTCCTGATTTAGTTTTAGAAGATTATCTGCTTCTAGGAATTTGTCCATTTCTTCAACATTGTTCAGTTTGTTAGCATAAAATTTTTCTTAATATTCTTTTAATATTTTTATTTTTCTCATGTTGGTTGCTATTTTTCCTTCTTCATTTCTGATTTTACTATTTGAGTCCTTCCTCTTTTTTTTTCTCAGTGGATCTGGTCAAGGATTTATCAATTTTGTTGTTTTTCAAATGAACCAGCTTCTGGTTTCATTGATCTTTTCTTCTTCTTTCTCTTTAATCTCTATTTCATTTATTTCTGCTCTGTTCTTTATTTTACATGAGGCTGTCTTTATTTGTAGATGACAGGACATGTACAGAAAAAGTCCAAAAGAATCTACAGGTTATTAAAATACATAAGAGATTTTAGCAAGGTTGCAAGATATAGGGTCAAATAAAAAAAATCAATTTACTTCTATATACTAGGGGGAAAATGTAGAAAATAAAAATTTTAGAAATACCATATAAGCACAAAAAACCATCAATAAACAAGAAACAGGGCACCTGAGTGGCTCAGTGGTTTAAAGCTTCTGCCTTTGGCTCAGGTCATGATCCCAGGGTATGGACCAAGCCCCACATCGGGCTCTCTGCTCCATGGGGAGCCTGCTTCCTCCTCTCTCTGCCCGCCTCTTTGCCTACTTGTAATCTCTGTCTCTCAAATAAATAAGTAAAATCTTTTAAAAAAAAACAAACAAGAAACTTATCTTACAAAAGAACCACAAGATCTTTATATTGAAAGTGCAAAATATTGTGGAGAGAAATTACAGATTTTTTTAAATGGAGTTATAATAATTTGGTCACATATTAGTAAGATATCTATTCTGCTCATAATGTACTATAAATTCAACTCAATCCCAAGCAAATTTCTAAGAAGTTATTTGTGAAAAGTGACCAAATGATTTTAAAAATTTTATTTGGGTATCTTGAGGAAGAACAAAGATGGAAGACTTTAACTACCAGATATCAGTGTTTACAAATTTACAGTGCTTAAGAGTGTGGTAATGAGGGTTCCTGGGTGGCTCAGTGGGTGAAGCCTCTGCCTTTGACTTGGGTTATGATCTCAGGGTCCTGGGATCGAGTCCCACATCAGTCTTTCTGCTCAGAGGGGAGCCTGCTTCCTCCTCTCTCCATGCCTGCTTCTCTGCCTACTTGTGATTGCTCTCTCCATCAAGTGAATAAATAAAACCTTTAAAAAAATTTAAAAAAAGAGTGTGGTAATGATGTACAAATAATCAAATAGATATATGAAATGCAACTGAGACCCAGCAACAAGTATAAACATATACATAAATGTTTCTATATATAAATATATATATCTATAGTTATAACTTTTTTGTGACAGAGGATTTATTTACTAAATTCAGTGAGGGAAAGAATAGCTTTTGTTTTTTTTTCAATAAATGATGCTAGGTCAAGTAGATATATACTTGAAGAAGAAAAGAATCTTGATCTTTACTTCATACTGTACACACAAATTAATTCAGTATAGATCTTAAAACCAAATGTGAAAAATAACACAACAAGCTTTCTACAAGAAAACACAAGAGAATATTTCCATGATTTGGGGCAGATAAAGATTTCTTATCATGACAAAAAAAGATAAATTGAACTCTTTGTTATATACCCAAGGTATATGAGTACTTATTTCCATAAAAGACATGTTCAAGAAGAGCAGTATTACTTATGATAGGCAAAAAATAGAAACCACCCATATGCCCATCAACAATATAACAGATAAATTGTGATATAGTTATGTATGGAAAAGTATATATCCATGAAAAATAAACTACTGCTATACCTAAAACATGGATGAATCTCACATGTATTATGTTGAATGAGAAATATCTGTCTGAAATAGTATATAAGTGCTCGCTTCGGCAGCACATATACTGAAATAGTATATAAAATGATATCCCATTGTGGTTTTAATTTGCATTTCCCTGACAATTAGTAGTGTTAAGCATCTTTTCATGTATCTGTTGACCATATGCATGTCTTATTGGGGAGAATGTCTATTAAGATCCTTTGCCCATATTTAAATTGGATTCTTTGGTTTTTTGTTTTTGTTTTTGTTGTTGTTGGTTTTTTTTTTGTTTTTTGGGTTTTTTTTTTTTTTTTTTTTTTTTTTTTTTTTTTTTTTTTTTTTTTTTTTTTTTTTTGGTGTTGAGCTATTTAAGTTCTTTATGTATTTTGGGTATTACCCCCTTATCAGATATATCATTTGCAAATATTTTCTCCCATCCAGTAGGTTGCTTTCCATTTTGTTGAAGGTTTCCTTTACTGTGAAAAACATTACACCTGTCACACTGGCTTAAATTAAAACCCAGGAAATTACAAGTGCTGACAAGGATGTGGAAAAAAAAGAAACCCCCATGGTAGGAATGCACCTTGGTGTAGCTACTGTGGAGAATAGTATGGAGGTTCCTTAGAAAGCTAAAAATAAAATTACCATATGATCCAGTAATTCCCCTACTGGGAATTTACCCAAAGAATACAAAAACACTAATTCAAAAAGATAAATGCACCCCTTTGTTTATTGAAGCATTATTACATTAGCCAAATTATGCATGCCACCCAAGTGTCTACTGGTAGATGAATGGATAAAGAAAATGTGGTGTATCTATAATGGAATATTACTCAGCCATAAAAATGAGATCTTGCCACTTGCAACAACATGGATGGATATAGAGGGTATAATGCTAAGTGAAAGAAGTCAGTCAGAAAAAGACAAATACCATATGATTTCACTCATATGTGGAATTTAAAAACAGAACAAACAAACAAATCAAAAAAGAGACAAAAAAAACAGACTCTTAAATACAAAGAATAAACGATGGTTACCAGAGGGGAGGTGAATGGGGGGAATGGGTGAAATAGGTAAAGGAGATTAAAATTATCTTAATGAGCACTGAGAAATGTATAATTATTGAACAATTATATTGTATACCTGAAACTAACATAACACTGTATGTTAATTACACCTCTAAAAAAAGGAAAAAATATATATGATTCTGATTACATAACATTCAAACACTTGTAATACTCACCCAAGTTATAAAGAAGAAGAGTAATTATCTTTAAGGGAACACTGTGTGGGAAGGGTTAAGCCTTCTGGGAGCTAAAATGTTCTATAGCTTGCTTTGGTAGCAGTTACTAGTGACATGGTTATAGATGTACATACATCGAATTTCTTTGAGCCAGCTTAAGATTTGTGTGCAATTTGTGAATGCAAGTTATACCTAAACTGAAAGGAAAAGAAGAATTAAAGTACTAAACATATTATTTAAAGGTATGTTAATTACTGGAAAAACCTTTTCAAAAAAAAAGAAGAAAGAAAAAGAGCCAACTATCAGGACTGAATTGAGAAAGAAGAATTTTACTTTTTATGTAATGTAGTACTGTGAAATTTGAATTTTTTAAAAGATTTTATTTATTTATTTGACAGACAGAGATCACATGTAGGCAGAGAGGCAGGCAGAGAGAGAGAGAGGAGAAAGCAGGCTCCCTGCAGAGCAGAGAGCCTGATGTGGGGCTCGATCCTAGGACCCTAGGGTCATGACCTGAGCCGAAGGCAGAGGCTTTAACCCACTGAGCCACCCAGGTGCCCCTGAAATTTGCATTTTGCTTAACTGTGGTTTCTTGTGGCACAGAAATATTTTTTAACTTTGTAAAATGGTCTTTTTTTATTCTATAAATATTTTACATTATGTTGTATTTATACTATAATTTTATCACCTTTCGTATTATGTCATATTTTATTAAATATTCTCTCTAAGCAAGTAAAGCTATGGGTAATGTTTTGCTTTTTCTACTTTTCTATATTGTATGACTATATTCACAACTTCTAAAAATCAGAGGAAAAAAACTTTAAAAAGAATGGAATTGCCTACTTTGCTATGTTTAAAAGAAAAAAGGCTAGACCAATTTTAAAGAAAATTGTCTAAAAGTCTAAAAATCTAGACCAATTTTAAAGAGAATTTTCAGAAGAATGGTAGTAGTAAACTGTGTGTTTTAATAGCGCAAGGACATTCCCTAGTTTAGATTTAATGGTAATTTAGTTCACCTCATTAATACCTAACAAATCAATAATTTTATTTAGGGTAATTGGATTAAGAGTAACAATTTAACTTTTTTCAACAACCTTTATTACAAAGTTGAAAGAATTTTGCTTTTTTTTTTTTAATAAAAACCATCTCCATGAATAGAACCTTTTTCTGTTAAACAAATTTTTGGAAAATTAAACTAAAAAATATTGTGTCACCTTTGGGAGAGCTAAGAAAGAAAATTGTTTTGAAATTTGGTAGCATTACCACTGCTGCCTGTGCATGCATATGTATAATTACTGCTTTCCATATAAAATTTCATTTTTAATTATTCACTATTTTCCTTCATAAAAACTTCAGCATAATTTAGCAAAAGGAGAACCCTTGAATTAATGAGATGCATCATTCTCATTTATCTGCTCTGTCATTTTTCTATAATTATATTTGAGTGCAGGAATTACTTTGATTTGACTTTATTTTATTTATTTATTTTTTTTTTGGTCACAAACACACAGAGACTATTTGGAAAACATTTCAGGTGATGGTTCTTCAGTGGGGCCCAGGATCACCTTGGCAGAACCACCTGAAATGCTCTTTACATGGGCACAGCCCTAGGCTCCACCTCAGAACATCCTGAAGAACGTTTGGGAAATGAGGCTTTGGGGGCTTTCTCCATAAAAATTCTAACCAGGTACAAACTTAGGCGACTCACAGGCCATTCAGGTAGGATAAAACCGAAAGGAAGTTGAAGGCTGTTTGGCCTGGGGTCAGTTGGAAAAAGTGCATTTCATTTAGTCATTCATATTCAGTTTTATTTATTTACTTACTTATTTGCTTCTTTTATTTTCTTTACTTTTTATTCTTTTTTAAAGTAAGCGCTACGCCCAACATGAGGCTTGAACTCATGACCCCAAAATCAAGACTCACATGCTATGCCAAATGAAGCAGACTGGCACACCCATTCATATTCCGTTTTTTAAAAGAACACCGAGTTCTTTTAAAAGTGCCAAACTAAGCACATGTGCAGGCCACAGGCATACTATGGGTAGTATAGGGCCAGGCTATAGTTCAAGGTGGGGAATCTGTTCAGGACTTAACTGTTAGTGATCCAAGCACTCCCAACTCCTATTATGATGGATGGATTTTCCTACTCATAGATTTGTCATTAATTGCTCTAATCAAACACGTCAGAGGAATTTGATGAGCCATCAAAGTGCAGAAGAAAAAAAAAAACAACAAATAAAAAAGAGGGGACAGATGATGAAAATGGAAAAACGAAAGAGGCAAAAGATAATTTGTTTAAAAAGGGAAGCATCAGTACTGATCGAAACCAAATTGGTGCCGCAGTCTCAAGATCTTCTTGCCTGTGCTAAGGAAAAGCACACAGTATGTTTTGTTTTTATAAAGAAATCCAGAGAAGACTGTTATAAAAACTGAAAATATTAAGCAGTTAGAAGGACCCAGATGTTTGTTTAGGCTTCTCTGGTCCTCGCGGCGCTCAGCTCATATTTCAGCATGAGAGCATGAAGCGTCCTTGGCCCCCAGCCAGCGTTTGCATCACACCAAGGCAAGCCTGGATCAGAGTTTGGCTTGACAAACATTTTGTTAACTTATAATTTCTTTAGAGACATTAATTGAACCAAGGTGATTAAAACTTTTTTAATTAGCGCAGTTCAGGATGAATAACTCAGCATCTCTGCACTTCCCCAATGTGTCTAAATGTCTGTTAGATTCTAACCACCTGATCTATTCAATTTCCACCCCGCATCTTAGTTTATTGATGGTGTTTGCTAAATTTAAGTAAAAATTCTTCAGCAACTAGCACATAGGTTCTCTCATATGTTAACTTTAGGCTGCAAACTCTAGCCTGAATTATATTCACGCTCTTTAATCCCCAACGGGACATTTAAAATACATGTGGTATTTCATGACACTTGAAACAAAAAATAATGTATTCAGGATTCAATTTATTTCAAAATATAATTTGCTCTCATTATAACTCCAGCTAATCATCCACCTCAATTAATTATGTATACTTAACTGCTATACCAATAATCGTACATCAGATAACTTTATATCACAGCACAGTATGTATTTTTAATGTGCCAAAATTTTACAGACTTGAAAATCAAATAAAATCAAATTAAAGGGGATTTTTGAACTCACATTCCTGACTCCGTACCCTTTTGGTTCCAAGGCCATCCAAACAACTGTCCACTATTGTTGAAGCCAGGAGGAGCATCCAAATACAGCTCAGGGCTTGAGTTCTGGGGCAGAAATTACAAGTTTAGAACATCACTGCATTCCAAGTTAGGACTTAAAAGCTGTGAAAAAGGCTTATTTCTATAGTGGACTGGGAGTAGAGACAATAGATTCCCTCTTGCCTGGAGTGAGAGACACCTGTGGTCTTGAGTTTGACACATTGGCCAGTAAAACACAGTGCTCCACCTACTGAGGGATTTCATATCTAAAGATATGAATCAGCCAAAAAGACCATCAAACATTTAGGAAGTATTCTAACTTAGAGGAGGCATGCTGCCAAATAATCAAAGTGGTTAGTCCTTAAGAAGGTGGACTTAAGTGACTTTAATGATAATTTAGGAGTTGTTGAAGGACATATAATTAAAGCACAATAGATGTTTCCTGAAAGGACAGAACTCAATTGTGTACTTAAAATTTAAAAATTCTACTAATTGAAAACAAATCAGTCACGGCTTAAAGTCTCCACCAGAGTTTAAATAGACTGAATGGAAAACATTCCACCACTGAGAGCAAATTCATGAGCCACAAAGAAAATAAAAATGACAAATTTTAGAAGTCCCATAAAGAAAAGAATGAAGAAGGCTTGGATCTTTGATTTGGTCAAGATCACCAAATTAAAAGCCAGAATAATGGGAAAAGTTACCCATATCCTGAGGAACTTCCCCTAACCCAAGGAAGAAGTCTTACAAGCTTTCGTTCAAAGAGAACTGGTTACTGTCTAAGGGAAAGAGAAACAAACAAGTATCAGTATGAATCTTCTCATCTTCAACACTGCAAGTTAGAAAATAGAAAAACCACATTTAGAGTACAGGAAGTGATCCAAGAATCTACGACACAGCCAAGTGATGACCAAAGAAGAAGCATTTTCAACACACAAAGAGCTCAGGAAAATACACCAACCATGTTCTCTTTCTGAGGAAACTACCTCGGAAAGAACTATAAACAAATTGAGTCAAAGAATATCTCAAGATAAGAGGAAATAAAAGGTACAGGGAGTAGAAGGGGCTTGGAGTCTTGTGATACCACTAGTTAAATCTAGATAGGTAACAATAATGTGCGGAAGTACTGGAGTGTGACTATTAAGTGATTGTGTACCTCACAGATGTTTCTAATACAATCAACCCTCTCCTTTTTCTGTCATCCTTCTTCACAGGGGAAGCATTATAAACCTGCTTTATAAAGCATTATAAAGCTGTTCTCATCTAAAACCCTTCTTTGACCTGCCTGTCTCCTACTCCTCACCTACCATTCTCTACCCCTCTGCTTAAAAGTCTTGTGAAAATCACCAATAGCCTCCTTACTTCCTTTAGCCATCTTACTTCATCTATTTGTAGCATAGCCATTGAACATGGCTATGGACATGGACAGTTCCCTCATTCATAAAAAACTTTCTTCTTTTGGATTTCATGATACCATACTTTTCAGGTTCCTCCCTTCCCACCTCTGGGGCTGATTCTCAGGTTTCTGCACTTGCTCACCCTCCTTTGTTAGTGTGGACTAGAGTTAGCTACTGACCTCTTTCCTGGTTCCAGCTACATTTATTTCCTATGTAAGCTCTTCCATTCCCACGGCTTCAAATACCTATAAGCCAATGACTTCCAAAATGTTTAACACCTAACATCTTCACTGAACTCCAGATTCATATTCCAAATGACTTACTTGATACTCTATCTGGATATCCCAAGAAGAACTCCTGATTTCACACCCCACAAAAGACCAACAAACAAACAAACAATCAAACAAACAAAAAACCCCAACCAAACAAAAAAATGCAAACAAAACAACTAACTCCTACGTCTTCCCTAGCCTTCTCCATTCATAGCACCACCATCTACCTAATTTATGAAGCCCCCAAATTAGGATTCACCTTCGCTTTTCTTTATCCCTTACTTCCCACAGTCAGCCAGAAAACATACTGTAGTCTCTACCATAATCACATCTAGAATTCATGGATTTTCTCTATGTCCAACACTACCACCTTCATTCAAGTAACCATCATCTTTTCAGGATATTTATAAAGTCCTTATCTCTCTGCTTCTACTCTTACCCAACTCCCACATAGTACATTTTCCACATATCAGCCAGAATGATCTGTTTGTAATGTAAATGAGATTATATCCTTTTTTTACTTTAAAATCTCCAATGAACAATCCAATTTTTTTCATCTTTAGAAGACTTAAATAAACTATGATACATTTATATATTAGAGTACTCTGCAGCCATAAAAGAAATGAGAAATCTCTCTATCTCTACACTACTATAGATGATTATTTGGTGAAAAAAAAGCAAGATGGAATAAAATAAGATGGAGAAAGTGTGGAGAGTATGCTACTATGTATGTAAAACCGGGAGGAGAGGTTTTTTAAAAATACCAATTTTTTCCATTTTAACCATTTTTACTATACAACTCATGGCATTAATAATATTTGCAATGTCATGAAATCATCACCACTATCTCTTTCTGAAACTTTTCCATGACTCCAAGCAGAAACTCTGTAACTATCAAGCAATAACTCCTCATTCTCCCTTCCCCACAGCCTCTGATAATCTTTAATCTACTTTTTATCTCTGTAAATTTGCCGGTTTTAGTTATTTCATATAAGTAGGATCATATGCTATTTGTCCTCCTCTGTCTGGCTTATTTTACTTAGCATCAAGTTTTCAGGGTTCATTCATGTTGTGGTCTCTATCAGACTTTTATTCTTTCTTGTGGCTGAGAGATTTTTCATTGTGCATCCACACCATATTTTGTGTATCCATTTGTACGTTGAGGGACACTTGTCTTGTTTCCAACTTTGACTATTGTGAATAATTCTTCTGTGAACATTGGTGCACAAATATCTCTTTGAGTACTTGCTTTTTGTTTTGGGTACATACCTGGGAATGAAATTACCAGATTAAATGGTAATTTTATGTTAATTTTTTTAAGGAACTAACAAACTGTTTTCCACAGCAGTTGTACTATTTACATTCTCACCAGCCAGGGATGATGGTTTCAATTTCTTCACATCCTCACCAGCACTTACCTCAAGTGGAAACAAAAATAAGATTTTAAAATTATCTATGAGAAGAGAGGGAAGAAGGTGAATGTTATCTGTAGATCTACATTGTCTTATAGTTTTGACTCTGTAACCAGGTGAATATGTAGCTTAAAAAAAAAAAAAACTTTAAACAACTTTAAAACAAGCGAGCCTCCCAAACAAAAAGCAAAATAAAGAAATGAACTTAACTACTTTTTAAGAATTTTTTATTTAAATTTCATTTAAGGTAGCATATACTGTATTATTCATTTCATGGGTAGAAGCCAGTGATTCATCAGTTGCATATAACACCCATTACTTATTCAAGTGCCCTTCTTAATGCCCATCACCTATTACCCCATCGCCCCACCCACTTCCCTCCCAGCATCTCTCAAGTTTGTTTTCTAGAGGTAAGAATCTCTTATGGTTTGCCTCCCTCCCTGTTTTTTCTTTTTTCCTTCCTTTCCCTATGTTCATCTGCTTTGTTTTTTAAATTCCACATATGAGTGAAATCATGTGGTTATTGTCTTTCTCAGACAATATTTCACTTAACAAAACATCCTCTAGTTCCAAGCTTTCATTCTTTTTGATGGCTGAGTAGTAGTATTCCATTATGTATATATTTGCCACCTCTTCTTTATTCATTCATCTGTCAGTGGACATCTGGGCTCTTTCCACATTTTGGCTATTGTGGACATTGCTTTTATAAACATGAGGGAACATATAACCCTTTGAATCACTATGTTTGTATCCTTTGCATAAATATCTGGTAGTGCAATCGCTAGATCTTAGGGTAGTTCTGTTGTTTCCTGACTTGTTAATTTAGCCATTCTGACCAGTGTGAGGTGGTATCTCATTGTGGTTTTGATTTGTACTTCCCTGATGCTGAGTGATGTTGAACATCTTTACAAGTGTCTGTTAGCCATTAGTATGTCTTCTTTGGAGAAATGTCTATTCATGTCTTCTGCCCATTTCTTTACTTGCTTTTTGTTTTTTGGGTGTTGAGTTTGGTAAGTTCTTTATAGATTTTGGATACCAGCCCTTTATCTGGTAAGTCATTTGCAGACATCTTCTTCCATTTCATAGGTTGCCTTTTAGTTTGTTTCCTTTGTTGTGCAAAAGCTTTTTATCCTGATGAGGTCCCAACAGTTTATTTTTGCTTTTCTTTCCCTTGCCTTTGGAGATGTGTCTAGAAAGAAGGTACTGCAGCCAAGGTCAAAGAGGTTATTGCCTTTGTTCTCCTCAGATTTTGATGAATTCCTGTCTCACATTTAGGTTTTTCATCTATTTTGAGTCTATTTTTGTGTATGGTGTAAGAAAGTGGTCCAGTTTCATTCTTCTGCATGTGACTGTCCAGTTTTCCCAACACCATTTGTTGAAGAGTTGCAGATGTTGAGCCACCCCTATGGCCCAGGAATTAATCCCACTTGATCATGGTGAATAATCCTCTTAATGTACTGTTGGATCCTATTAGCTAGTATCTTGGTGAGAATATTTGCATCCATGTTCACCTGGGATATTGGTCTGTAATTCTCCTTTTTGGTGGGCTCTTTGTCTGGTTTGGGGATCAAGGTAATGCTGTCCTCATTAAGTTTGGAAGTTGTCCTTCCATTTCAGTGTTTTGTAACAGTTTCAGAAGAATAGGTATTAATTCTTCTTAAATGTTTGGTATAATTCCATTGGGATACCATCTGGCCCTGGGCCCTTGTTTTGGGGGAGTTTTTTTTTATTATTAGTGCTTCAGTTTCTTTGCTGGTTATTATCTTCTCCATTTTCTAATTTTTTCCTGTTATAGTTTTGGTAGTTTATGTTTCTAGGAATTTATCCTAGAATCCCAGATTGCCTAATTTGCTAGCATACAATCTCTCATAAGATTCTCTTATAATTGTATTTCTTCGGTGTTGGTTCTGATATCTCCTCTTTCATTCATGATTTTATTTATTTGGGTCCTTTCTTTTTTCTTTTTGATAAGTCTGGCTAGGGATTTATCAATCTTATTCTTTCAAAGAAACAACTCCTACTTGTCTTGATTGAGTGGGGTGTTGAAATCCCTTAATATTATTACATTATCATCAATGAGTTTATTTAATTTTGTTATTAATTGGGTTATATATTTGGCTGCTCCCAAGTTAGTAAATAAATATTAACAATTGTTATATCTTCTTGTTGGATAAACCCTCTTATTGTGGTATAGAATCCTTCTTCCTCTCTTATTACAGTCTTCGGTTTAAAATCTAGTTGTCTGATATAATCTAGTAGTCTGATAGTTACTCCAGCTTTCTTTTGATGACCATTAGCATGACAAATAGTTTTCCACATCCTCACTTTCAATCTGGAGGTGTCTTTGGGTGTAAAATGAGTCTCTTTTCTCTTATAAGCAGCATATCTGCGGGTCTTTTTTAATCCATTCTGATACTATGTGTCTCATGATTAGAGGTTTTGCCCATTTACATTCAGAGTAATTAATGAAAGATATGAATTTAGAGACATAGTATTACCTTTAAAGTCACTGTTCCTGTAGATTGTCTTTGTTCCTTTCTGGTCTGTGTTACCTTTGGGCTCTCTCTGCTCAAAGGATCCCCTTTAGTATTTTTTGCAGGACTGGCTTAGTGTTCACAGATTCCTTTAGTTTTTGTTTGTCCTAGAAATTCTTTGTCTCTCCTTCTTTTCTGAATGACAGCCTAGCTGGATAAAGTATTCTTGGCTGCATATTTTTCCATTTAGCATGTTGAATGTATCATGCCACTCCTTTCTGGCGTGCCAGGTCTCTGTAGACAGATCTGCTGCCAGCCTTATGTGTCTACCCTTGTAAGTTAAGGAACTCTTGTCCCAAGTTGCTTTCAGGATTTTCTTTTTATCTTTGAAATTTGCAAGCTCCACTATTATATGTAAAGGTGTTGACCTATTTGTATTGTTTATAAAGGGGATTCCCTATACCTTCTGAACTTGAATGCCTGTTTCCTTCCCCAGATTAGGGAAGTTCTCAGCTATAATTTGTTCAAATAAACCTTTGTCCCCTTTCTCCCACTTGTCATCTTCTGAGACCCCTGTTGTATGGACATTATTTCACTTTATGAAATTGATGGGTTCTCTAAGTCTCCCTTCATGATCTAATAGTTTTCTTTCTTTCTTGAACTTCCTTATTTTCCATAATTTTATCTTCCATATCACTGATTAACTCTTATGCTTCATTCATTCTCATTTTTATAACCTTCACTTGGGACCACATCTTGGTAATAGCATTTTTAACTTCAGCTTGGTTAGGATTTAGTTCTTTCATTTCTACAGTAAGGGATTCTTTAGTGTCTTCTATGGTTTTTTAAAGCCCAGCTAGTATCTTTATAATTGTGGTTTTAAATTCTGGTTCAGACATCTTACTTATATCTGTATTGATTAAATCCCTGGCAGTACTACCTCCTGTTCTTTCTTTTGGGTGAATTTCCCTATCTCATCATTTTGTCCAGAAAAAAACAACAGAAACAACAACAATGGAAAACAAACAAATGAATAAAACAAAAACAAAAAAACAAAAACTAGATCCTGGCTGTGTTTTGGTCTGCTTGTTAAAAGAAACTAGATCTCAAACTAAGAAAGAAAGAAAAAAATACACACACACACACACACACACACACACACACACACATATATATATTTAAAAATAAAATACAATGAAAGGAAAGGAAACAAGAAATATACATATTTAACATATAAAAATGAAAATTAAAAATAAAAAGAATTGAAAAAATAAGAAAATAACTGAAAAAATAATACTGAAAGACTAAAGAATTAAAAAACAAAGAACATTATATACTGTTTGCCTCAAGAGTTGAAGCTCTGTAGCCATTTTTTATCAGTAAACTTGGTGCAAGCCAGTTGTTTGGGCTGGTCTTCTAGGGGCAGGGCCTGTTGTGCTGATTCTCAGGAGGGCTAGCCCTATTATAAATATGCCTTCTTTGAACAGAGGCAGGGCTCAGTGTCAGTGGCTCCAGATTCCACTATGTGGCGCTGTTTTGCTCCATGAAGGCTTTCAGCACCAATGGACCAGATGAATATGGTGGTGCCCCACTCTCTAGCCCCTGGCTCTTTAGTGAGCCCTCACAGAAGAGCAGCCGCTCACTTTTGTCTCCCTGGTTTTTGTCAGAACTCTGTATTCACCTGGCCTATGTTACTGAGAGTTTTTATCTCAGGCACACAACTGAGTTTCAAGACTCCAAATTTTAGACTTCTGGGGTGCAGACCCGCATTGTTCCTCCTCACTTCTGGTCTTTTGCTGTAGCCCATCCCAGGAAAGTGGTTCCACAACCATGCAATGTTTTGCAGTTTATGGCAACATAGAGCAGAAAGCCAGTGCCTGGACTCACTCTTCTCAGCCAGCTTTCCCACTTCTATGCCTGGAAACTTTGCAGCACTTAGGTACTCCCATTCTTCTTGTGACTGCAGGGATCCTGAGATCACACTGTCACACCTGGGTTTCTGCCCCGCTTTGCCACCAGAGCACCTTTAGGCCAGAGATGAAGCCTACTTTTACAGACTTCGTAAAGTTCTGATTTTGTGACCTCCTGCTTATAATACTTTGCAGTAGCCTCCTTAAAGCAGGCTCCCTCCCAACCACTACATTCTTAGATCTATCAGCCTGGATTCAGGTCTCTGCAACTCCTACTTTCCAAAAAGTGGTCACTTTTCTACTTGCAGAATTCTGGCATTTCTTTTCTCAGATCTCTGTTTGACCTCTCAGGTATTCAGAGTGAGTTGATAACTATAGAGCTATATTCGAGGGACCAAACTTGGGGTTCCCCAGTCCTCTGACTTCTTAACTCCTCACCCATGAAATTGACTGTTTACTGAATTGGTGGCGTATTCACATAAGGAGCAGTTAATTCAAGTACATCTCTTGTGAACTATCACCAAAGACAAAAAATATGAAGAAATTCTTAAACTGCTTTAGTAATATTGCTGATGGGAGTGTTAGTTACTGTTATGTGAGATTGTTATATGAATGAATTGTGGGATAAAACAAATGATTAAATATGTTGATATCATTGGGAAATGGAATTAGTTGGACATGAGAGAAAGGAAATAGAAATCTAAGAGTTTAAGTAAAATCCTACAGTTTTGAAGTATCAATATAAATTCATGGTGTATGGAAGTTTCTTTTATAAAAGAATTTATTAGTTCTGTCTATGGGGCTGGAAAAAACATGCAACTCAATTGTAATGAGTACTGCTAGCATCCTAGCCTTAAAACATTCCCACTAAAGGGAACAAAAGTAACTTGGACAAATTGCTAATTCCAGATCTGGAGCAGGAAATTAGAGATGAATCTGGAATGCCTGATCACATCAGAAAGTAAGGAAATGATCAAAGACACAGCTTTAAGGACTTAAGATTGGAAAAGTCTGACTGGAAAATGTTGTGAACAACCAAAAGTGGGATAATCCTTGTATCAGTAAAAATAATAGTGGTAACACATTTTAAAGTATCAATGAATTATTCAAATTCACAAGTCCATTATGAAACTTAAAAATCATTTCTCACTCTTGGAAGATGCAAAGTAACCAACTCATTATTTTAAAAACTGATAAATAAAGGCAAACTGATAATACCAAACATTCATCCTGCCTTATCTATACAAATTTACATTAGTATATTAGTTTGCTATGACTTTTGTAACAAAGTATCTTACTGGTTGGCTTAAACAGCAGAAATTTATTTCTCACAATTCTGGAGGCTGAATGTCCAAAATCAAAGTGAAATTTCTTTAAGTCCTCTTTCCTCAGCTTGCAAATGACCACCTTCTCACTGTGTCCCCACACAGTTTTTCCTCTGTGTACCTATATCCCTGTGTCTCTATGTGTGTCCAGATTTCCTCTTCTGATAAGGACAACCATTCATATTGGATTAGCACCAGCCTTAACAGCATCCTTTTTACTTAGTCACACCTGTAGGGACCCTAACTCTAAATACAGTTACATTCTGAGGTGCTGAGGGTTAAGTCTTCAGTGTTTGAATTTGGGGGAGGGACCACAATTCAGCCCATAATATCTAAGGTAACCAAGCAACTTAGAGGATGTATTTCTTTACAGAAAAATTCTAGTTAATAAACAAAGAAGGTGTAATGGAATTAAATATAACTTTTTGCATTCTATAATGAATTAATACGCTTAAGCAATGGCTAATAACATCACAAGACAGAAAACCAGACATTATGTATCTCCTGATGAAATATTCTTGTCAGAAAAAAAAAAAAAATCAAACCTAAATGTGAAGCCTCTGTCCCTAACTACTGATTTATAGGAACACTGGCAAAGGAGGAGAAGAATGTTAAACACCACCACTAAGGAAGCAATCAGCAAAATCTATGTTACAGGAAGTGCTATAGGCCAAGCAACCCAGTTTCTTCAGTAAATAGAGTGCAAGGGGAAAAAAGGGCAGGGGAGGGGGTGGAATGTGTAAACATTACAGGGACTGAAAAGACCTGTCAAGCTATTGTGATATATGAATCTTCGGGGCATTCTGATTTGAACTAACACTAAGAAATAACTGTGAGACAATTGGGAATCCTGGATACTGATTGGATATCTGTTTATGTTAAGGAAATGTTATTAATTTTGAAGAGTGATAGTAAAAAAAATCCTTACCTTTTAAGAATGCATGCTGAAATATTTCAGAATGAAACAATTTCAAAGTATTTCAGAGGAGTGTAATTCCAGGTATGAATAAAACAAGATTGGCCATGTGTGGGGATAATTATTAAACCTGGCTGATGGATATATGAAGGGTCTTTACTTTCTACTTTTGTGTCTTTTTGAAATTTTCCTCAGTAAAACTTAGAAAATAAACTCCAAATGAGTTCCTATTACATTTGGAATAAAAGTCCTAACCCCTTAAACCCTTTGAAAACCAATTCCAAGACCAGTCTTGAAGCATGTAACTATTATACATGCAGTTCCTTCCGCCAGGAGTGCTCCACCCACAGGTCTCTTTACAGGGTCTTTTTTTTTTTTAAATTTATTTATTTTTTATTTATTTTCAGCATAACAGTATTCATTATTTTTGCACCACACCCAGTGCTCCATGCAATCCGTGCCCTCGCTAATACCCACCACCTTGTTCCCCCAACCTTCTACCTCCCCGCCCCTTCAAACCCCTCAGATTGTTTTTCAGAGTCCATAGTCTCTCATGGTTCACCTCCCCTTCCAGTTTCCCCCGACAGGGTCTTTTAATTCTGGTCTCTGCCCAAACATGAACCTTTACAGGGAGATCTTCTCAGACCTGCCTTGCTCTATACATACCCATCCACTAACCCTGTCACTTCTTATCACATAGGCTTCCTATGAGTCTGTTTTTCTTCACAATTTATTTACTTGTTTTTTTATCTAACTCTCTCACCATACTTGTATGTAGCTTGTGCTATACTTATACATGGCTGTATCTATAGAGCCTAAAGCAGTGTCTGACATACAGTGAGTGCTCAGTAAATATTGTGGAATGAATGTTTAAGTGAAGAGGTTGCCTACCAACTTGTTTTTGGGTTGTTTTTTTTTTTTTTAATCAAGGGAAACTTGATAAAGACCTGAAACCAATGTTATGAATTATCTTAGCAAAACCGAGGTGGTATTTTACTTGTTCGTTTTTTTTGTGGAGAGTGTTGGATGAGGGTGATCAGGCCAGAGAGAGACTGGGGAAATTAAAATGTCTTATCTCAGTGCAGAAGGTGAATGGGAAAAAAATGGCTTCTAGTTGGAGGAAGGAATAGTATTTGATTTTGTCATATATATAAATAAATAATGGTTTAAATATGAGCATTAAAAATAGTGAGATAAAACATTGTACGTAAGCCTCTAAGAAAAAAAAAACAGTAAAAATAGTAAAAAAAAATCTTTTGGTAAACTAGGAATAAAGGGGAATTTCCTCACCTTGCTAAAGAATATCTACAAGATGGGCGCCTGGGTGGCTCAGTGGGTTAAGCCGCTGCCTTCGGCTCAGGTCATGATCTCAGGGTCCTGGGATCGAGTCCCGCATCGGGCTCTCTGCTCAGCGGGGAGCCTGCTTCCTTCTCTCTCTCTCTGCCTGCCTCTCAGTGTACTTGTAATTTCTCTCTGTCAAATAAATAAATAAAATCTTTAAAAAAAAAAAAAGAATATCTACAAGAAACCTACAGTTAATATCATACTTAACAGTGAGAGTCTTGAATCTTTCCAGCTAAGATGAGGAACAGGGTAAGGATGTTCCTTCTTACCACTTCTTTTTATCATACTACAAGTCCTCACTGATCAAATAAGACAAGTAAAGGAAATAATAGGTATTCAGATGGGGGAAAGCTGACATAGAACTATGTTTTCAAATGACATTCTTGTCTACGTAGAAAATCCAAAAAAAAAAAAAAAAATGACCCAAAACCTCCTGGAACTAATAAGCAATTTAGTAAGGGTGCAGGGTACAATTTTAGTACACAAAAAATTCAGATACTTTATATATACATCGAGTAACAAGTGGAATTTGAAATTAAAAACTAAAAACACAATTTATATTCAACAAACAGTGTTGGGAAAACTGGACATCAACATGCAGAAGAATGGAACTGCTCCACTTTCTTACACCGTACACAAAAACAGATTCAAAATGGGTGAAAGACCTAAATCCAAGACAAGAAACCATCAAAATCCCAGAGGAGAACACAGGCAGAAACCTCTTGGACTTTTGCTACAGCGACTTCTTACTAGATATGCAACCAGAAGCAAGGAAAAGAAAGGCAAAAATGAACTATTGGGACCTCATCGGGATAAAAAGCTTCTGCACAGTGAAGGAAAATCAGCAAAACTAAAAGGCAGCTTACATTTGCAAATGACATATCTGATAAAAGGTTAGTATCAAAAATCAATAAAGAATTCATCAGACTCAACACCCAGAAAACAAATAATGCAGTTAAGAAATGGGCAGAAGACATGAACAGACATTTCTCCAAAGAAGACATTTCATTTCTCCAAAGACAAATGAAAAGATGCTCAAAATCACTCATCATCAGGGAAATACAAATCAAAACCACAATGAGATATCACCTCACACCGGTCAGAAAGCCTAAAATTAACAACACAAAAAACAAGTGTTGGTGAGGTTGTGGAGAAAGGAGAAACCTCTTGCACTGTTGGTGGGGAATGCAAACAGGGGCAGTCACTCTAAAAAACAGTATGGAGGTTCCTCAAAAAGTTAAGACTAGAACTACTCTGTGATCCAGCAATTGCACTTTGAGGTATTTACCCAAAGGATACAAAAATACTGATCAAAGGGATATATCTATAGCTGCGTTATCTACAACATTTATAGCAGCATTATCAACAATAGCCAGACTGTGGAGAGAACCCAAATGTCCATCAACTGAGGAATGGATAAAGATGTGTGTGTGGGGGGGGTGTAAATAGACTATTACTCAGCCATCAAAAAATGAAATCTTGCCATTTTCATCAATGTGGATGGAACTAGAGGCTATTATGCCAAGTAAAATAAGTCAGTCAGAGAAGGATAGATACTATATGATCTCATTCATATGTGGAATTTAAGAAAGAAAAAAGATAAACAGTAGAGAGGGGGGAAGCAAAAAAAGAGAGAGGAAAATAAACCATAAGAAACTCCTAATGATAGAGAACAAACTGAGGGTTAATAGAGGGAGGTGGGTAAGGGATGGGCTAGATGGGGGATGGGTATTAAAGAGGGCACTCATTGTTATGAGCACTGGGTATTGTATGTAAGTGATGCATCACTGAATTCCACTCCAGAAATCAGTATTGCACTGCATGTTAACTAAAATTTAAACTAAAAAATCATCCAGTTTATATTAGCTTCCAAAATTAATTAATATTTAGGTATAAATTTAACAAAACCTGCACAAGATCTATGTGGGGAAAACTCTAAAATTCTGATGGCTGAAATCAAAGAAGAACTAAATAAATGGAGAGATATTCCATCTTGATGAATAGGAAGACACATATTATCAAGGTCTGAGTGCTTCCCAACTTGACCCATAGATTCAATGTAATAAAAATTCAGCAAGTTATTTTATAAATATCAACAAACTAGTTTTTAAGTATATATGAAGAGGTAAAGGACCCAGAATAGCCAAAACCATATTGAAGGAGAAAATAAAGTTGGAGGACTGACACTTGACTTTAAGACCTATTATAAAGATACAGTGGAGGGGCGCCTGGGTGGCTCAGTGGGTTAAAGCCTCGGCCTTCAGCTCAGGTCATGATCCCAGGATTCTGGGATTGAGCCCCAAATCAGGCTTTCTGCTCAGCAGGGACCCTGCTCCCCGCCCTCCGCCGCCGCCTGCCTCTCTGCCTACTTGTGATCTCTGTCTGTCAAATAAATAAATAAAATCTTTTAAAAAAAATAAAGATACAGTAGTATACATAGTGTGTTATTGGTGAAAGCATAGACAGATCAATGGAACAGAAAACAGAGCTCAGAAATAAACTCAAATAAATATAGTCATGAGATGTTTGGTAAAGGAACAAGACAATTCAATGGAGCAAGGATAGTTCCTTCACCAAATGATGCTGGAACAACTTGACATCCATATGTAAAAAAAATATATAAATATAAATATATATATATGAAGCTAGACACAGAACCTGCACTTTTCACAGAAAATTAACTCAAAATGGCTCATAGACCTATATTTAAAATGCATAAGTATGCAACTTCTAGAAAAAAACATAGAAAACCTAGATGACCTTGGGTATGGTGATCCCTTTTTAGATACACCAAAAGCATTTACATGTAAGAAATAATTGATAACTTGGACTTAATTAAAATAAAAAACTTTGGGGGGCACCTGGGTGGCTCAGTGGGTTAAAGCTGCCTTTGGCTCGGGTTACAATCCCAGGGTTCTGGGAACGAGCCCCATGTGGGGCTCTCTGCTCAGTGGGGAGCATGCTTCCTCCTCTCTCTCTCTGCCTGCCTCTCTGCCTACTTGTGATGTCCCTCTCTCTGCCAAATAAATAAATAAAATCTTAAAAAAAAAAAAAAGTAAAAACCAAAAACTTTTGTTTGGCAAAAGACAATGTCAAAGGAATGAAAAGATAAGCCACAGACCAAGAAGAAGTTTGCAAACTATACATCTGATAAAGTACACAAAGAACTCTTAACATTAAGAAGATATACAACCCAATTTAAAAATGGGCCAAAGACCTAAATAATCACCTCACGAAAGAAGATATGGAGATGGCAAAGAAGCATATGAAAGATTTTCCACATCCTATGTCATCAGGGCAATTTTATTTATTTATTTATTTATTTTTGAGAGAAAGAGAGTGTGTGTACTCTGAGGGAGAGAATTCCTGAGCAGACTCCATGCCCAGCACAGAGCCCACCCTGGGGCTCAATCTCACAACCCCGAGATCATGACCTGAGCTGAAATCAAGAATCGAATAGGACACTTAACCAACTGAGCCACCCAGGAGCCCTGAAAAATGTAAACTTAAACAATGAGATAACACTACATACCTATTAGAATGACCCAAATCCAGAACACTGACAATACCAAATGCTGGCAAGGAATATGGAGCCACAGGAAAACTCACACATTGCTGGTGGGAATGCAAAATTGTATAGCTACTTTGGAAGGGAGTTTGACAGTTTCTTACAAAACTAAACATAGTCTTATCATATGATCCTTGGGATATACACAAAGGTATCACAAATATATCCACAAAAATACCTGCACACGAATGTTTATAACAGCTTTATTTATATTTGCTAAAACTTGGAAGCAACCAAAATGTCCTTCAGTAGGTGAATGAATAAAGAGACTGTGAAATAGTCTTTTTTGAGTAAGTAAAGTAAGTATTTAGTGCTAAAATGAATGAAATAGTGCCAAAAATGAAATTTAGTGCTAAAAACAAATGAGCGATCAAGCCATGAAAGGACATGTAGGACTCTTAAATGCATATTTCTAAGTGAAAGAAGCCAATCTGAATAGGCTATATATTGTATGATTTCAACTATACGACATTCTGGAAAAAGCAAAACTATAAAGACAATGAAAATACAAGTGGTTCCTGGAGTAGGAGGATGAATAGAGCACAGAGATTTTTTAGGGTAGTGAAAATACTCTGTATGATTTATAATTATGAATATATGTCATTATACATTTGTCCCAATGTACAGCATGAAGAGTGAACCCTAAGGTAAACTATATATAGACTTTGAGTGATTATGATGTGTTGATATAGGTTCAGTCTTGGTAACAAGTATACCATTCTAGTGAGTGATGCTGATAATGGGGGAAGCTATGCATGTGAGGTGTGGTGGTGGTTATGTGGGAAGTCTCTGTATCATCCTCTCAACTTTGTGGTAAACGTTAAACTGCTCTTAAAAAAAAAGAGTGGGGGTCTTTTTAAAAGACACAATAGCTGGGTCACCAGGCTGGCTCAGTCAGCTGGGCATCCAAATCCTGGTTGAGGCTCAGGTCATGATCTCAGGATCATGGGATTGAACGGGAGACTGCTTCCCCTCTCCCTCTCTTTCTGCGCTCTGCTTCCAAAACAAACAAATAAAATAAATAAATAAATCTTAAAAAAAAAAAAAAAAAGGCTGTAGCTAAGGGAGTTCATCACCACTAGACCTGCCTTACAAGTATTGTTAAAGTGACTTTCTCAAGCTGAAACTAAAGGATGCTAAACAGCTACATGAAAGCGTATGAAAATATAAACTCTCTGGTAAAGGTAAATATGTAGACAATATGGAATCCTGTATTACTATAATGATGGTATGTAAGTCATTTTCAAGTCAGGTATAGAATTTAGAAGAGAAAAAAACATAAAAATAACGGTAACTAAAAACTTGGTAATGGACACAAAGATAAAAAGATGTAATCTGTGACATCAATAACAGAAAGTGGCTGGGGTGGATATAAAGAAGTAGTTTTTATATGTGATTGAAGTTAAGCTGTTACCAATTTGAAATAGCTTGTTGTAAGATATTTAGTGTAATCTCACAGTAACCACAAGGAAAATACCTAAAGAAGATGCACAAAATAAAATGAGAAAGGAATCAAAATATGTCACAAAAAGGAACAAATCAACAAAACACAAAGGAAGGCAGCAAGAGAGGAAAACAAGGGAAAAATAAGTGCAAGGCATTTAGAAAACAATAAACAAAACAGTAATAAATACTTCCTTACCAATAATGTAAATGTAAATGGAGCAAACTCCCCAATCAAAAGACATAGAATAGCTGAATGTATAAAAAAATAAATGCCAGGGGCGCCTGGATGGCTCAGTGGGTTAAGCCGCTGCCTTTGGCTCAGGTCATGATCTCAGGGTCTTGGAATCGAGTCCCGCATCGGGCTCCCTGCTTAGCAGGGAGCCTGCTTCTCTCTCTCTCTCTCTCTCTCTCTCTGCCTGCCTCTCTGCCTACTTGTGATCTCTGTTAAATAAATAAATAACATCTTTAAAAAAATAAAATAAAATCAATTCCAATTACATGCTGTCTACAAGAGACACTGTTTTTAAAAAAGACTTTATATGAGAGAGAACACAAGCAGGGTAAGGGGCAAAGGGAGAAGCAGACTCCCCACTGAGCAGGGAGCCCAGTGCAGTACTCAGTTCCAGGACCCTGGGATCATGACTTGTGCTGAAGGCAGATTCTTTTTTTTTTTTTTAAAGATTTTATTTACTTATTTGACACAGAGAGAGAGATCCCAAGTAGGCAGAGAGGCAGGCAGAGAGAAAGGGGGAAGCAGGCTCCCCGCTGAGTGGAGAGCCCGATGCGGGGCTCAATCCCAGGACCCTGGGATCATGACCTGAGCCGAAGGCAGAGGCTTTAACCCACTGAGCCACCCAGGTGCCCCTGAAGGCAGATTCTTAACCAACTGAAACACCCAGGTGCCCCAAAAGAGACACTAGTTATGAGGATAGATACAGGCTGAAAGTCAAAGGATGGAAAAAGATATTCTATGCAAATTATAATCAAAAGAGGTTGCCCTATCTGACTTATATCAGACATAATAGATCTCAAGTCAAAAATTGTCACAAGAAACAAAGAAGGACATTATATATTCAAACAACATGCTAAAAGTTCAATTTACCAGGGAGCTATAACAACTATAAATATTTACGCAGTTCACAGCAGAGTAGCCAAATATATGAAACAAACACTGACAAAATTGAAGGGCGAAATAGATTGTAGCACAATAATAGTGGGAGATTTCAATACCCACTTTCAGTTAGGGATAAGTCACCAGACAGAAAATCAGTAAGGAAACAGGATTTGAACAACGCTATGGACCATATACAAAGATACCAAGTTACACAATAGGAAAAGGACAGTCTTTTCAACAAATGGTGTTGGGAAAACTGGATAGCTACATGGAAAAAAAAAAAAAGAAGAAGAAAAAAGTTGAATCCTTACCTTACACCATATGCAAAAATTGATTCAAAATGGAGTAAAGACCTAGATGTAAGTCCTGAAACCATAAAACTGCTAGAAGAAAATATAGGGAGAAAGTTCCTAACATTGGATTTGGCAATGATTTCTTGGTTATGACACCAAAAGCATGTATGGCAACAAAAACATAAACAAAATACGTCAGAGCTAAAAACAAAAAAAAACAAAAACAAAAACTTGTGCACAGCAAAGGAAACAATCAGCAGCATGAAAAGACAACCTATGGAATGGGAGAAAATATTTGAAAAGGGGCTAATATCCAGAATATATAAATAACTCTTACAACTGAACAACAAAAGACAAAATAACCTAATTTTAAAATGGACAAAGGTCTTCAATAGACATTTCTCAGAGAAGATATACAAATGACTAAACGCACATGAAAAGACACTCAACATCACTAATAATTAGGGAAATATAAATTAAAACCACAATGAGAAATCACATTACGCTCATGAGGATGAACATTATATTAAAAAGCCTAAACAGCAAATAGCAGTTGTTGCTGAGAATAAGGAGAAATTGGAGCCCTTGTGCACTGCTCCGGATATAGAGTGGTGCTGCCATTGTGGAAAACAGTGTAGAGGTTTATCAAAAAAGTTAAAAATAGAATTACCATATAATATAGCAAATCTCATTTCCAGACATATATATACAAAAGAATTGAAACAGGATCTTCAAATATTTGCACACCCATGTTCATTACAGCATTATTCACAACAGCCAAGAAGTAGAACAATCTAAATGTCTATCAACAGATAGATACATAACGAAAATGTAGTATAAGTCAAGCTGAGAGTCTTTTATCATATGGTTTCACATGTGGAGCATAAGGAATAACACGGAGGACATTGGGTGAAGGAGAGGAGAAGTGAATTGGGGGAAAGCAGAGGGGGAGATAAACCGTGAGAGACTGTGGACTCAGAAGCAAGCTGAGGGTTTTGGAGGGGAGAAGGTAGGGGGTTGGGTGAGCCTGGTGGTAGGTATTATGGAGGCCGCGTATTGCATGGAGCACTGGGTGTGGTGCATAAACAATGAATCTTGGAACACTGGAAAAATAAAAGAAAAGAAAAAGAAAATATAGTATAAACATACAATGGAATATTTATTATTCAGCCTTAAAAGAAGGAAATCCTGTCAGATGCACCAATGTAGATGAACCTTGGGGACATTATGCTAAGTGAGATGAGCCAGTCACAGAAGGACAAATACTATATGATGCCACTTTTTTGAGGAATCTAAAATAGTTAAACTCTTAGAAAGTAGAATGATAGTTTCCAGGGCCTTTGGGGAGGGGGTTAAAAGAAGAGTTGCTCAGTGGGTATAGAGTTTCCATTTTGCAAGATGAAAAAGTTCTAGAGAAACATTGAGCAACAATGTACACATAATTAACACTACTGTCATCTACACTTTAAAATGGTTAAGACGGTAAATTTTATGGGATGTCTTTTTGACCACAATAAAAAAGAATACACCTCGAACAACAACAAAAGTTACATGCAGTTCCATTTACATGACACCTTCAAAAAGAGAAAAGAATAGTAACAGAGACATTGAGTAGTTGCTGGAGGCTTGGGGGTGGGAAGAGAGATGTGAAAGGAGGTATTTGGGGATGATGGAGCTCTTCTGAGTGTGGTAGTGCTTACATGAATCTATACGTGTGTTAAAATCCACACCACTGTCCACTCCCCTCAAAATCAAATTTTTGTATGTTAATTTTTAAAATAAACAAAAGATTAAATACCAAATGAGAGCATTTTTAAAATAAACAAAAATACAAATACGCATGATTTAAATACAAAAACGCATGATTCTGTATCATATTGAAATTTAGATCAGCAAATTTTATGTACCCTTGACAGAAATCAGAATCAACTTAAGAGAATTCTATGTAGTAATGACCACTGTTGCTTCTGTGCCATGTTACTGATTGCTTTCTGTGGCCTCGTTTGACATTGTTCTTCCTTTACGTTTTTTTTTTTCCTGTTAATAATTTGGAACTGTTCTCACACTAAGCTTTCATTTTATTCATTTCCCAATGAATGGGAAAGAAGGAAGATTTATCATTCTATCTCTTCTAGTTCTTTTTCTTATATCATGTGTAACACCTCCCAACTTGAATTCACCTAAACACCTAATTAAGGGTTTTTAAAATGAAGTCTCCTAGATTATTTATGAACATGTTAAACAAAGCTGGGTTTGACCTTAAACTCTACCAGGTCTGCTAATCTAAACCATGATCATTCAACCACATGCTGCTTGATTTTAAGCTCTCCATTGTTTACAGTCCTATCTGAGATCCATTTCATGGTATCAATAACTAAAAGAATTCATTTCCATTTCCCTAATGCGTATGCTACCAAATGCTTACGCCAAAGTCCAGATGTTTTATATCCCTTTGTCCATTCATTTGATAATTGCATGAAAAATTTGATCTCACATCCTCTTAGTGGCCACCTACAAGGAAGCAAAGAGCAGTGTGAGTCCATTAGAATCAGTTTGTTCCTGAGAGTTAGATAATAAGTCAGTAAGTAAATAGAAGACATGAGCAATAAAGACAGATGCCCTGTAAAGATAAGCAGATCTTCAGCTTGGAGCAACAACACGTAGAAAAGAAAGAAAGCAAAGCAAACAGTAAGGCAGAGAAATTTCTTACTAAGAAGGATAGCCATCCATGAGTGCACAGACGAAGTTAGAATTAAACAGGCTGATGATGAGAAGTCGTAATAGACTCTGTAATAAATGACACAGGGTGGTTGGATGCAGAGACCAAAGAACAACAGAAAAGTTCGGATCAAAGCTGCACTGTAAAGAGAATTATGGAATGTGAAGACTTGGAGTAAGGTTCCTGTGATGATAAATGAATATAATTGAAAAGAAATAACATGTGGACTCGTTCAATTTGAGACACAAGTAACAGGTCCCAGACAAAATGAGGGGAGCTCAGAAAAGAAGAGCTTAAAAGTGAAAAAATGCTTAAAAAGTGAAATGTTGAAATAACTATAGGGTGTCCTATAAATAGGTCTGGAGCACAGGCAAATAGGCACAACATTGTCAAAGATATCTCTGATCTGTTAAAAAAAAAATAATAAATAAATGAAATAACCTTAAACTCTATTTCTAGATAGGAGACACTGGTGACTCAATTTGTGGGAGGAGAACGGTGAACTTGATCACTAAGGGTGATGAGAAAACACTATGTCTGGTTAAGGTGGTTATAAACTAAAAGGTGATACTGATTATATCATTTCTCCGCATAAAATCTTTATAGAACCCTGACTGAACAATCTTCAAGGCCCTTTGCAAAATGGGCTTACCTCCTCTAGCCTCATCTATACCTCATAACTGTCTTCCAGGTGCTACTTTGCTATCTTACAACCTTCTTACAGGAGAGTTAATGATAGAAAGTTCCTAAGACCAGGCACATAATAAGTGCTTCACAGATGCTAGTTAATTGCCTTTTTAATTCCCCTTTCCTGAGCCCTACATTCTCTGTACACCAGACTGGAGCACACTCTACTCATAACAGTTCTGTGTCTTTTTTCATAACCACTCTGAAACATCAACTCAGATATTTTCTTTGTTGTTAATTTGGCAAAACACTATTCATCATAGAGAACCAGCTTCAATGTCTTGTCTGTTTTGCCCTGCCAGGCAGAAACAATCACTACCCTCTAGCTGACCCCACAGCACTCTGGTTCTATTGCCCAGAATTTTACTTATTTCATTGTTTTTTTTCTCCCACTGACTGCAAGTTCTTTGAGGGCAATCAATTGGTTTAATTAATCTCTGCATATCCAGAGTTTAGCAAAGTTGATCATTCATTCATTCATTCATTCCATCATTACTAATTGGGCATTTAAAATGTTAGAAGCACATTGGATACAAATTTAAGGACAAAGGGTCACTGCTTTCAGAAAACGCCAGTCTCTTGTGGCAGAGAGGTTGATAACTCTAGTTAATGACTTCCAGTGGGATGTCAGGGGATTTGTGATTTCTTCTTCATGCTATTTGTGGATCGTTTGCCTATTTAAAATGAGGATTTAGTAAAATAAAAAAAAGATCGATATTCTATTTTCACTTGGAGAAAAGAGTTGCAGGTATGATGATAGAATTCTATAAGGCATAATGGTGGCACCAAGGAGGAAGCTAAAAGGCACACAGGTCAAGAGAAGCTTTGTGGAGAACAATGATGGATTGCATCCATTAGAAACACTTACAAACAACAGATCTGGAGCCCTGGTCCTGTTCCTCCATCCAGCAGTGTTCTAAGAAATCTGAACTATGCTCAGAGAATTATCTTTGGACTTTGCAATACTTTGGTTTCTTCATGCATATTTTTAAATTATATGCTTAAGAAACCCCACATCTCACACCAAAAAAAAAAAAAAAATACTTGCAGACCACCTAATCTGACCTTCTGACATGATTCCAAGGAACAATTCAGATTTTTATCTAATATTCTGTCATTTGAGTCATTTAAAAATACTTACTGAGTACCACCCTCAATATATACTCTTCCATGAGCAAGAATGGCTCATTAATTTCAATTATTATCTATGACTCACTTTAAAAATAACTACTATTTTTTGGGTACCTGGATGGCTCAATCAGTTAAGCGGCCAACTCTTGATTCCAGCTCAGGTCTTGAGCTCAGTGTCATGAGTTCAAACCCTGTGTTGGGTTCCATGCTGGGTGTAGAGCCTATTTAAATATAATAAAACAATTCTCCTGGTATTTAAGCATTTCATACACTAAGCTTTGCAATATTATCCCCCATGATTTGCTTGAAGAATTGTATCCTAACCATATTTGCCAATCCCCTCCTTGCCCGACCACTTCCCATCTATAGGCTCCCAAACACGCATCTATTACTGATAACCTAAATGCTGGGGATAAGGATGAATGAGGCAGGGTCCCTGCTTTCAAAGAACTCCCATTCTCAAGTCTTCTAAACAGAGGTATGAGTAAAGAATAACTTCAGGTCTCCGTGTTACAATCCAATTTAGTTTCTTTCTCTCTCTCTCTCTCTCTCTCTCTTTCTTTTCTTCCTTCTCTCTCTCTCTCCCCCCTTTCTTTCTTTTTTAGATTTTATTTATTTATTTGTCAGAGAGAGCCTGTGAGCACAAGCAGGGGGAGCAGCAGGCAGAGAGAGACACAGACTCCCCACTGAGTAAGGAGCCCGATTCCAGGAGTCTAGGATCATGACCTGAGATGAAGGCAGATGCTTAACCAACTGAGCCCCCCGGGTGTCCCAATCCTCTCTGATGTAATAGTGAAACTCTCTAGGCACAGACGTTACAATCAGCTGTGATCAAAAAGGGGCTAATGTGGGGCGCCTGGGTGGCTCAGTGGGTTAAGCCGCTGCCTTCGGCTCAGGTCATGATCTCAGGATCCTGGAATCGAGTCCCGCATCGGGAATCTCTGCTCAGCAGGGAGCCTGCTTCCCTCTCTCTCTCTGCCTGCCTCTCTGCCTACTGTGAACTCTCTCTGTCAAATAAATAAATAAAATCTTAAAAAAAAAGGGGGGGGGCTAATGTGTGTGAGGTTTTAAGATCAAATATTTTTTAACAAAACACATCTCCAGATAACAAAATAAATATCTATGGACATGACATGTACATGTGAGTAAATTATATCATTTACTGTGTTACTATAATTATTTTGTATGGGCTGTCTGCATAAATTTCACACATTTTGCTATTAAAGTAACATGTTACACAATTTTATCACTTTCACAATGAGGTTTGCAATATTTTAGAATTGTATGCTTTGCTTTTCTTAACACTGTGATTTATTTTGAGATATTATTATATTTCTGAAAAACCTAAATGAGTGCTAAATTTTAATTTTTAAAGTTAAAAGCAAAAAGCTTATTTTGCAAATTAGCTTTTACAAATCAGCTTTGTTCTTTAACTGCTTCCAGATAACGACAGTAAGAATTCATCTTGTATAGGTTGTTGTGATATTATGATTTGGTCTCCATCCCATTTCTGACACAGAGTTCTGAAAACCTATAGAATTTCCTAAGTGGGGGCGCCTGGGTGACTCAGTGGGTTAAAGCCTCTGCCTTCCGCTCAGGTCATAATCCCAGGGTCCTGGGATCGAGCCCCGCATTGGGCTCTCTGCTCAGTGGCGAGCCTTCTTCCCCCTCTCTCTCTCTGCCTACCTGTGATCTCTGTCTGTCAAATAAATAAATAAAATCTTTAAAAAAAAAAAAGAATTTCCTAAGTGAAAGAGCAACAAAGGTGTCATAGTCATAGCAAACCTCTTTCAACTCCACTGGAGTTTATGTGAATGAAGTGATTTTGGTAAACACCTACAGATGGGGGCAAGTTGCCAGGGGAACCAACCACGAATAGAAGGTTGGAACTTTCAGTCCCACCCTGTGATTTCCAGGGAGGGACCAATGATTTAATCAATCAATTACCTATGTAATGAAGTCACCACTTAAAACCCAAAAGGAAAAAAAATAAATAAAAATAAAAAATAAAAACCCAAAAGGAAGGATTTTGAGAGCTTCTAAGTTAGTGAACCAGAGCACGGACAAATGTCAAACTCCACAGGGACAGAAGCTCCTTGTTTGGGACCTTATGCTATACGTCCTTCATCTGGTGGCTTTTTGACTTGTATCCTGTAGGTAAAAACTAGTAATCTAATGAGTGAAATGATTTCCTGAGTTCTGTGAGCTACTATAGGAAATAGATTGAACCCAAGGAGGGGGTCACGGGAACTTCTGACATGTAGTCAGTCCGTCAGAAGCCCAGCCGACAACTTGGACTTGTAAGTGGCCTTTGAAGTGGGGAACAGTTGTGCAGAACTAAGTTTTGAACCTGTGGAATCTGATGCTGTTTCTGGGTAGACTTTATATGCATGGGTTTATTTCTAGGCTCTCAATTCTATTCTATTCCATTGGTCCATGAGCCTGTTTTTATGCCAGTACCATACCATTTTTATTACTATAACTTTTTCCTATAGTTTAAAATCTTGATGACCATTCTCTGGTGAGAAAGAGGAACACTTGTGCACTGTTGGTGAGAAGGAAAAGTGTTATAGCCACTATGAATAACAGTATAGAGGTACCTCAAAAAATCAAAATATAACAACCATACAGTCCAGCAATCCCACTTCTGGATATTTACCCAAAGGAAATGAAATCACTATATCAGTTCATCAGTGGATGAATGGGTAAAGAAAATGTGAGATATAAGCACACACACACACAGGAATATTATCACCCACAAAAAAGGAAGGAAATCTGCTATTTATGAAAATATAGAACATTGAGGGCATTACACTAAGTGAAATAAAACAGAGAAACACAAATGCAGTATGATCTCGTGTGTGGAATCTAAAAATGCTAAAGTCATAGAAATGGAGAGTAAAATGGTTGCCAGGGTTTAGGATAAACGAGAGGATGTTGGTCCAAGAGTACAAACTTCCAGTGATGAGGAATAGTTCTGTGGGTCTAACACAGAGCATGGTGACGGTAGTTAATAAAACTGTATTGTATACTTCAAAGTTGCTAAGAGAGTAGATCTTAAATGTTCTCACCATAACAACATAAAAAATGGCAATTATGTGAGGTGAAATGTGTGCTGATTAACTTGATTATGGTAACCATTTTGCCGTATATATACATATGAAATCATTATGTTGTACAACTTAAACTTACACCGTGTTCTATCTCAGTAAAGGTGAGGGCAGACTGGGGGAAAACATGAGGGACCCTGCTGTCCTATGGGTGACTCCTGGTATTTGATAGCTCTCAAGACTAGGATCCAGTCTGGGGGGCTTCAAATGCCCCCTACTCTGATGGTTCCACCATACTCATGACACAGCCTCTACTACTGCTTCCTATCCACTTTTACTTTCTGGGCATCTACAGCACAAGTTTCCAGTGAGAGAGAAACTGGATGAGCTGATTAGTCTCAATCCAGTATGAAAGGCCTTTCTTGGCTGGTGTTTGTGGACTTCCAGGGTCTAATCAATTGTGGCCAAGGCAACAGGATCAAATGACATGAAGCTTGACAACTTATGCATAAGCAGCATTTAGGCTCTTTATCCCAAGGAGTCTATAAGTGTCAGTTACCAAGAGCTTCATGGTCTGTCTAGTTCACTTTTACAGCTGGCTTTCATCCAATGATCAGTGTTACTTCATATTTTTATACCAGGAACTACCCAGGATGCTAGGCTTTGGGTTACTAAGTGTAAAATAGAACAAAGATCTTGTTTGATTAAAGAAAAACCATGTGTTGTACATTTTCTAGGGTACTGAATCTTGAGGGTGACTCTGATAGTAAAGCTAATAATAATACAAGGCATTATAAAACAAGACCTCAGAATAGAAAGATCAACCTAGGTACTATATAATGGAGTGTCAGATTCTAAATCGAGGGTTTTGGAAAAAAATAAAGGTAATTTATTTTATTTTATTTTATTTTTTCAGTGTTCCAAGATTTGTTGTTTATGTACCACACCCGGTGCTCCACACAATACGTGCCCTCCTTAATACCCACCAAAATCAAGGTAATTTATAGCGTTAATAGCTAGTGTAAACCACTGCTTAAGCCTATAGCATCTGGAAGGGTATGAAGGTACTGTGCCTTATGGAAAAGAAAAAAGTCTTATTATTACATAATCCAATACAAATACATAAATGCCAACACTTAAAGGTCATTAGGGAAACATTTGGGAATCTACTCCTTCTGTCTTGGTTTTCTCTCTGTGTTCTTGCCCTCTTGTGCAGGCTCTCACCCTACCCCAACCCCAGTCAATTGATTGCTTTGGTTTTCTCCTCAGTAAGCCTGACAGGGCAGCATCCGTGGTTTGGAAGAGAACTATAGGCCCCTCCAAGAAGGGCAAACATCCACCAGACCAACACTTTTCTCTTCCCTTGTTGATATTGATCACCTTTATAACATCAGTGGAGAGGGCTGTTACATTCTGCCTCTTTTCTCCACTTAAAAGACCCCTCCCAGGATGGAAGATGGGGAGTAAAAAGGGGGTTGATGGAAGAAGAAAAGCATGCCTGCCACAGAGTCTTAATGACAATTAATGGAGACTAGAATGTTAAAGCTCCGGCGTTGCTGTTGCTGGCTTTCACATCACATTTGTTCGCTCTCCCTAGTATACAAGTGATTTCCATTCAGGTTGACTCAGTTCCCAACAGGAAAAGAAGAATAAATGACATTCTATTAAGGCTTATAGTCCTGAATGACACGGGAGCTATTGCAAATGCATTGGAAATTTCTGGGTTTAAAAGACAAGTCCAGTTGTAAAGTGTCTATAGGTTTTTTTTTTTAATTGGTGAATAAGGAGAACTGAAGACATTTTTCTTCATTTGATGGTATTTGTGTTTAAGTGAAATTTCAATTATAGTAGTTTATAAAATCAGGAGTTTATGTTTTAAAAGGGCAAATTTCACACAAAGCCAAATGGGGGAAAGTATAATCCTAAAGTTTCCCATGTTTTCAAAATCTGCCTCTGACAAGAAAAGAAAAGTAATGATATTGATTATGATAGTTTTAAAATTTTTATTTATTTATTTAAGGGAGAGATGGAGAGGAGTGGAGGGGGAGGGAGAGAGAGTCCTAAACAGACTTGGAGCCGAGCACACAGCCGGACTCTGGGGTCGATCCACTACCCTGAGACAAAACCAAGAGTCAGATGCTTAACTGACTAGGCCACCCCCAAGGACCTCTGATTTTAGTTTTAAATGAAACATTTAGAGAAGAGGGACACAAGCTTGACAATGTGGTAAAGATAAATTTTCTTTAATGAAGGAACTTGCAAACTCAAACGTCACTATGTGGCCCAAGTCATTTTTACAGAAATAATGCCACCTCAGATCGTTATCGAGCCTTCTAACCCTAAGATGTATGTGTGCTAATTACACTTGATAGGATTTCATTTTTGGCTCTAATTGTATAATTAATTATATTTCACTATTAACACTCCTGACCACAAATCCATTTCAGATTTCTTATCGTCTTCTCATCATCACGTAGTCCTGCCAGCTCCACCTCCAAAGTATTTATTTCCACCACCAGCACCAGCCCCGTTGCCTCCCTCATACTGTTGGCATAAGCTCCTAATTGGCCTCTTGCTCTCTTCACTCTGCTCCCTCTCCCATCTGTTCTCCACATTGCAGACAGAAGGGGTGTTCGCCGATGCACACATGTGAGGAGAAAGACAAGCTCTTTACTGTGGCCGGCAAGGCCCGTATGATCTGGTCCTTACCTACCTCCTGGGTCTCCTCTGGCACAGGCTACTGCTGATTCTGTGTCTTTGAGAACCTCAAACTGGGCTCCAGCCGCAGAGCCTACACACGCACTTAGGACCCTCTGTCCTCTCCCCTCCCCTCTTTACCTAATTAACTCCAGAAGCTTTTCAAGTCTCCGCTCAAGGGCCGCTTCTTCTAAGAAGCCTGCCCTGATACGCTTCTCTGACCAGAACAGACACCCCTCTACAGACTATGACTAGTACTATGTAACTATCTTTCTTAGCTCTTGTTATAGTCCTACTATATTGGCTTGGTGATCATTTAACTAATGTCTCAATGCCCTACTTAACTAGAAGTTAAATGAAGACAGGAATCATATCTGTATTTGCTCACTTCAGGGCCTAGAAAAGTACCTGGTGCATAGTTGGCACCCAATATGTATATGCTGTATGAATAACTATGAAAATAGCCAAGAAATAAATATAAGTACATTTAGTATATGGATTGAAATGTGTAGATGCAAAACTATTATTACTCCATGAGTCTGACTATTTTAACAATTAAGGGGAAAAAATAATAAAACTCAGTTTAGGTTTTTATTGTTTATTGGGAGATATTAAATTACTCAAAGGGTTGTTTTACTAAAATGTTTAGTTTTTCATGACATTGGTCAATATTAAGTAACCAAATTTGTACATCAACCTCAAATTCCTGTGACATCTTTTCTACATTCCAAAGTTAAAAAATTTATTCATTCATGATTTTGAGAAATTAAAGGACTTTGGCTTTGAGTTCTCCAGCTTTTTTAAAAATAAAGAAAGTACTAGAAAAACCTTAAAATGGAAAGTGTTACTGATGGTAAGTACAGTTAGAGAACAGCAACAACTTCAGAAAACTAGAAGTATTGTGCTCTATTTTAAGGTGACTAGGTGGTTTCTCATAATTTTTGTTACTACTTCAATAAATATTGCTGTTTATGAATTTTTCCTTGTCTGGACCTTGTGCAGGTTTAAATGTGTTTAAAGATTTGGGTAGTTAACTTTTATGTTCAGAAACCTTTGATTCCAAATTTATAATCTTTGGTGCTTTATGTGAAATCGACATGTGCAAATAGTCTGGAAGAAAAAATTCCATTACCACATGGAACAGAACCAGAATTAACTCCTTAATTTTCTGTGTGGTCCTTGAGGGGGTCCCCCACCCACAGTATACTATTTAACTTCTAATAGCTTGACTACTTAAATGGAAATATTTTGCCTGAGTCAGACATTAGCAATTATTTTGCCTGAGTCAGATATTAACAGTTAGATATGTAAGAAGATACTTTAAAAACAAATCATGCTAATGATTTAAGAGCACTTTGTGTTTCTTGTTCATGCTTATCCATATCATCTGAAAGTAGTTCCTAGCATAAAAAGGCATTTAATATTTGTGGAGTGATAAAATGTATATGTAAGTCTAACTACTGAAGGTTGATTAATATATAAAATATGAATCAGTTTTGGAAAATAATTAACTCAGCTCATCTTAATGACTTTGCAATAAGTAGACTGGTGGGTCTCATGCATTAGAGAAGATAGAGATATATTTCATTTATAAAGAGGAGAAATCTTTTTCAGTGAGTTTTTAATGTATAAAAGAGGCTGTGGGCCAGAATGACATATTCACAATTACTGTGATTTAATTCAGACTCAGTTTATTCAAGCCTGCAAATTCAACTTACAGATATTGATGTTTTATTTATAAATCTAATACTTGTGTGTTAAAATACAAAATGATGACTTTTATTTTTTCTTTGATTTCTAAGCAATTATAAATCTGACAGTTTAATTTTTCATAATCTTTCATTTATTTTTTAAATACCAAATATACAAAGAATAATATAATATATATATATACTGATTCCCATCCACCAATGGCTTAAGAAATAAAGTATTACAGGTACTTTTGAACTTCAAAGACCACTTCTTCTTAAGTCTATTTCTACCCTCCACAACACTACCATTCTGAATTATATTCTATAAACATTTACTACAGATAATACTGTATATTGTTTTGCTTACTTTGAAATATAATAAACAGTATGTCACAGGTTGGACTCTCCAGAAGCAGATGCTGACATTGAGTTTGGAAAATTTCTTTGGCTTGTTTTTTTCACTCTTTTTAAAAACATGGAATTGTTTGCTATGTAAAAGTTTTAAATTTTTTTATGCTTTAAAAAAAATTTAGTATAGTTAATTACAGTGTAATACTAGTTTCAAGTACACAATAAAGTGGTTCAACAATTCTGTACATTACTCAGTGCTCATCATGATAAGTGTGGTCTTAATCTGCTTCACCTGTTTCACCATTCCCCTACCCTTCTTCCCTCTGGTGACCATCTGTTGGTTCTCTATGGTTAAGAGTCTGGTTTTTTTCGTTTGTCTCTTTTTTCTTTGTTTTGTTCTTAAATTCCATAAATGAATGCAATCATGTGGTATTTGTCTTTCTCTCACTGACTTATTTCGCTTACCATTATACCCTCTAGATCCGTCCATGTTGTTGCAAATGGCAAGATTTCATTCTTGTTTGTGATTGAGTAATACTTCCCTTTGTATATATCTACACCCTTCTTCTTTATCCATTCATCTATTGAAGGAGGCTTGGGCTGCTTCCATAATTTGGCTATTGTAAATAATGCCGTAGTAAACATAGCGGTGCATGTATCTTTTTGAATTAGTGCTTTTGTATTCTTTGGGCAAATACCCAGTAGTGGGATTACTGGATCATATGGTAATTCTATTTTTAACTTTTTGAGGAATCTTCATACTGTTTTCCACAGTGGTGGCACCAGTTTGCATTCCCACCAACAGTGTACAAGGGTTCCTTTTTCTCTACATCCTTGCCAACACTTACTGTTTCTTGTGTTTCTTTATGTTAGCCATTCTGACAGGTATAAGGAGATAGCTCATTGTGGTTTTTATTTAGTTTTTTTATTTAATTTCTTTTCAGTGTAACAGAATTCATTGTTTATGCATCACACCCAGTGCTCCATGCAATACATGCCCTCCATAATACCCACCACCATGCTTCCCCAACCTCCTACCCCTGCCCCTTCATAAACTTCAGATTGTTTTTCAGAATCCTTAGTCTCTCATGGTTCATCCCCCCGTCCAATTTCCCTCAACTCCCTTCTCCTCTCCATCTCTCCATGTCCTCCATGTTATTTCTTATGCTCCACAAATAAGTAAAACTATATGATAATTGACTCTCTCTGCTTGACTTATTTCACTCAGCATAATCTCTTCCAGTCCCGTCCATGTTGCTACAAAAGTTGGGTATTCATCCTTTCTGATGGAGGCATAATACTCCATAGTGTATATGGACCACATCTTCCTTATCCATTCGTCCGTTGAAGGGCATCTTGGTTCTTTCCACATTTTGGCAACTGTGGTCATTGCTGCTATGAACATTGGGGTACAGATGGCCCTTCTTTTCACTACCTCTGTATCTTTGGGGTAAATACCCAGTAGTGCAATTTCAGGGTCATAGGGAAGCTCTATTTTTAATTTCTTAAGGAATCTCCACATTTTCTCCAAATTGGCTGCACCAACTTGCATTCCCACCAACAGTGCAAGAGGGTTCCCCTTTCTCCACATCCTCTCCAACACACGTTGTTCCCTGTCTTGCTAATTTTGGTCATTCTAACTGGTGTAAGGTGGTATCTAAATGTGGATTTAACTTGAATCTCCCTGATGGCTAGTGATGAACATTTTTTCATGTGTCTGATAGCCATTTGTATGTCTTCATTGGAGAAGTGTCTGTTCAAACTCAACATACACAAAACAGATAATCATGCCAAAAAATGGCATGATTATCTGTTTTGTGTATGTTGAGTTTGAGAAGTTCTTTGTAGATCCTGGATATCAGCCTTTTGTCTGTACTGTCATTTGCAATTATCTTCTCCCATTCCGTGGGCTGCCTCCTTGTTTTGTTGACTGTTTCCTTTGCTGAGCAGAAGCTTTTGATCTTGATGAAGTCCCAAAAGTTCATTTTCACTTTTGTTTCCTTTGCCTATGGAGACATATCTTGAAAGAAGTTGCTGTGGCTGATACGAAAAAGATTGCTGCCTATGTTCTCCTCTGATTTTGATGGATTCCTATCTCACATTGAGGTCTTTTATCCATTTTGAGTTTATCTTTGTGTACGGTGTAAGAGAATGGTTGAGTTTCATTCTTCATAAAATCTATCTATGAAAAACCTACAGCAAATATCATCCTCAATGGGAAAAAGCACACAGCCTTCCCGTTGAGATCAGGAACATGACAAAGATGCCCACTCTCACCACTCTTGGTCAACATAGTATTAGAAGTCCTAGCAACAGCAATCAGAAAACAATGAGAAATAAAATGTATCCAAATTGAAAATGAAGAAGTCAAACTCTCTCTCTTCACAGATGACATGATAATTTATATGGAAAACCCCAAAGACTCCATCCCCAAACTACTAGAACTCATACAGCAATTCAGTAATGTGGCAGGATACAAAGTCAATGTAGTCAGTTGCTTTCTTGTGAAAGCAATGAAATCAGTTGCTTTCTTATTCACTAACAATGAAAACACAGAAAGGGAAATTAGAGAATCGATTCCATTTACTATAGCACAAAGAACAATAAGATACCTGGGAATAAACCTAACCAAAGAGGTAAAGGATGTGTGCTTGAGGAACTACAGAACACTCATGAAAGAAATTGAAGAAGACACAAAAAGATGGAAGACCATTCCATGCTCTTGGATCAGAAGAATAAACATTGTTAAAATGTCTATACTGCCTAGAGCAATCTATACTTTTAATGCCATTCTGATCAAAATTCCACCAGTATTTTTCAAAGAGATGGAGCAAATAATCCTAAAATTTGTGTGGAATCAGAAGAGACTAAAGAAAATTGCTAAGGAAATGTTGAAAAAGGGGCGCCTGGGTGGCTCAGTGGGTTAAGCCGCTGCCTTCAGCTCAGGTCATGATCTCAGGGTCCTGGGATCGAGTCCCGCATCGAGCTCTCTGCTCAGCAGGGAGCCTGCTTCCCTCTCTCTCTCTGCCTGCCTCTCTGACTACTTGTGATTTCTCTCTGTCAAATAAATAAATAAAATCTTTAAAGAAAAAAAAAAAAGGAAATGTTGAAAAAGAAAAACAAAACTGGCAGCATTACATTGCCTGATTTCAAGCTTTATTACAAAGCTGTGATCATCAAGATGGCATGGTACTGGCATAAAAACAGACACACAGACCAGTGGAACAGAGTAGAGAGCCCAGATATGTGCCCTCAAATATATGGTCAAATAATCTTTGACAAAGCAGGAAAAAATATACAGTGGAAAAAAGACCGTCTCTTCAATCAATGGTGCTGGGAAAATTGGAGAGCTATATGTAGAAGAATAAAGCTCATTGTGGTTTTGATTTCAATTTTCCTAATGATGAGTGATGTAAGTATTGTTTCATGTGTTTGTTGGCCATTTGCATGTCTTCTTTGAAAAATATCTGTTCAGGTCTTCTGCCCATTTCTTGACTGGTTTTTTGTTTTTTGGGTGTTGAGTTTGGTAAGTTCTTTATAGACTTTGGATACCAGCCCTTTATCTGATAAGACATTTGCAAATATCTTCTCCCATTCAGTAGATTGTCTTTTAGTTTTGTCAGTTGCTTCCATGCTGTGCAGAAGATTTTTGTTTTGATATAATCCCAATAGTTCATTTTTGCTTTAATTTCCCTTGTCTCAAGAGACATATCTAGAAAAATCTACAGCTAACGTCAATTAAATTATTGCCTATGTTCTCTTCGAGGATTTTAATGGTTTCAGATCTCACATTCAGGTCTTTAATCCATTTGAGTTTATTTTTGTGTATGCTGTAAGAAAGTAGTCCATTCTTTTACATATAACTGTCCAGCTTTTCCAGCACCATTTGTGGAAGACACTGTCCCTTTCCCATTGTACATTCTTGCCTCCCTTGTTGAAGACTAATTGCCCATATAATTGTGGGTTTATTTCTGGACTCTCTATTTTGTTCCATTGATCTATGTGTCTCCTTTTGTGCCACTATCATAGTGTTTTGATTACAACAGTATATTTTGTAGTTTATTTTGCTATCTGAGACTATAATACCTCCAGTTTTGTTCTTCTTTTTTCAAGATTGCTTTGGCTATTCAAGATCTTTTGTGTTTTTATATAATTTTAACATTATTTGTTCTAGGGTGCCTGGGTGGCTTAGTTAAGCATCTGCCTTCAGCCCAGGTCATGATAGAAGAGAAAGCCCACTTCTCTCTCTCCCTATGCTGATTCTCTCTCCTTGCTCCCCCTGTTGTGTGCTCTCTCTCTCTTCTGTCAAGTAAATAAATAAAATCTTTTTTAAAAAGATTAATTGTTGTACTTCTGTGAAAATAGTTTGTATTTTGATAGGAATTGCATTAAATCTGTAGATTGCTTTGGGTAGTATGAACCTTGTAATGATATTAATTTGCTCAATTCATGATGATGGAATATATTTCCATTTATTTGTGTCAACTTCAATTCCTTTCATCAGTGTTTTACAGTTTTCAGTGTACAGATCTTTCATCCCCTTGGTTAAGTTTATTCCTACGTATTTTATTATTTTTGGTGCAATGGTAGGGATTGTTTTCTTAATTTCTCTTTCCACTGCTTTATTATTAGTGTATAGAAAAGCAATGAAATTCTGTATATTGGTTTTGTGTCCTGTGACCTTACTGAATTCATTTATCAGTTTTAGTACTGTTTTCATGGTATCTTTTGTTGGATTTTCTATATATAGTATCATGTCATCTGCAAATAGTGAAAGTTTTACTTCTTCCTTACCTAATTGGATGCCTATTTTATTTCTTTTCAGTGTTCCAGCATTCATTGTTTATGCACCACACCCAGTGCTACATGCAATATGTACCCTCCTTAATACCCACCATCAGGCTCACCCAACCCTCCACCCTCCCTCCTCAAAAATCCTCAATTTGTTTCTCAGAGTTCACAGTCTCTCATGGTTGGATGCCTTTTATTTCTTTTTCTTGTCTGATTGCTGTGGCTAGGACTTCCAGTACTATGTTGGAAGTATGATAATTGTACATCCTTGCCTTGCTCCTGATCTTGGGGGGAAAGTTTTCTGTTTTTCACCATTGAGTATAGTGTTAGCTGTGGGTTTTTCATATGCAGGCTCTATTATGTTCACATATGTTCTCTTGACCTACTTTGATGAGGGTTTTATCATAAATGGATATTTTTATCATAAATGGATATTTTACTTTGCCAAATGCTTTTTTGCATCTATTAAAATGATCATGTGATTTTCACCCTTTCTCTTATTAATGTGATATGTCACATTGATTGATTTGCAAATATTGAACTACCCTCATCCTGGGAAGAAACCCTACTTGATTGTGGTGAATACTCTTTTTAACATATTGTTGGGTTTGGTTTGCTAATATTTTGTTGAGGGGTTTTCATCTATGTTAATCAGAGATATTGTCTTATAGTTCTCTTTTTTTGCAGTGCCTTTATATGGTTTTGATAATTTTTGCACAATGTGTTATTCCATGGTAATGCTGATCTCATAGGTTGAATTTGGAAGATATCCTTCCTCCTCTATCTTTTGGAATAGTTTGAAATTGATATTAATTCTTATTTAAAAGTTCGGTTGAATTTACCTGTGATGCCATCTAGTCCTAGACTTTTGCTTGTTGGGAGTTTTTTGATTACTGATTCAATTTAATTGCTGGTAATCAGTCTGTTCAAATTTTTTATTTCTTCCTGTTTCAGTTTTGGGAGATTATATGTTTCTAGGAATTTATCCATTTCTTCTAGGTTGTCCAATTTGTTGGCATATAATTTTTCATTATATTCTGTTAGAATCCTTTGTATTTTTGTAGTGTTGGTTGTTATTTCTCCTCTTTCCTTATTGATTTTATTTATTTGAGTCCTCTCTCACACTCTTTCTTTTTATGAGTCTGGCTGAAGTTTTATCTATTTGGTTGATCTCAAAAACCAGCTCCTGATTTCACTGACCTGGGGTTTTTGGTCTTTTTTTTTTTTAAGTTTCTGTATCATGTATTTCTGCTCTAATCTTTGTTATTTCCTTCCTTCTACTGGTTTTGGGTTTTGTTGTTCTTTTTCTAACTCCTTTAGATGTAAGGTTAGGTTATTTGAGATTTTTCTTGCTTCTTGAAATAGGTTTGTATTATTGTAAACTTCCCTCTTAGGAGAGCTTTTTGCTGCATCCCAAATATTCGGGGACATTGTGTTGTCATTTTCATTTGTCTCCCTGTATTTTTTTTATTTCCTCTTTGATTTCTTTGTTGACCTTTTCATTGTTTAGTAGCACATTATTTAACCTCCACATATTGTGTTCTTCCCAGAGTTTTTCTTGTGGGCAATTCCTAGTTTCATAGTATTATGTTGAGAAAAGATGCATAATATGACTTTAGACTTTTTTATTTGTTGGGACTTGTTTTGTGGCTTAATATGTGGCCTATTCTGGAGAATGTCCTTTGTGCTCTTGAAAAGAATGTGCTTTCTGTTATTTAGGATGATATCTTCTGAATATATCTGTTAAGTACATCTGGCCCAATGTGTTATTCAAAACTACTGTCTTCTTGCTGATTTTCTGTTTGAATGATCTATCCATTGATGTTAAGTGAGCTGTTAAAACCCCCTGCTATTATTGTATTACTATCAATTGCTTCCTTTCATTTTTTTATTAGTTGCTTTATATATTTGAATGTTCCCATTTTGGGTGAATAAATATTTACAATTGTCCTATCTTCTTGTTAGATTATTCCCTTTATGATTATATAGTATCCTCCTTTGTCACTTTTTATTGTCTTTGTTTTTAAAGTCTATTTTATACAATATAGGCATTGCTACCCTGACTTTCTTTTCACTTCCATTTGCATGATAAATGCTTTTCTATTCCCTACTTTCAGTCTACATGTGTCTTTAGATCTGAAATGAGTGTCCTGCCGGCAGCATGTGGATGGATCTTGCTTTTTCATCCATTCCATCACCCTGTGTCTTTTGCTTGGAGCATTTAATCCATTTACGTTCAAAGTAATTAATGATAGGTATGTATTTACTGCCATTTTGTTAATTTTTTTTATGGGGCGGTGTCATTTTTCTGTCTCTTTATTCCCTTGCTCTCTTCCCTCATAGTTTGCTGGCTTTCTTTAGTGATATACTTGGATTCTTTTCTTTTTAATTTTTGCACATCTCTTACCAGTTTTTGATTTGTGGTTACCTTGAGGTTTATATATAACATCTTATGCATATAGCAGTCTATATTAAGTTCATGTCATTTAAACTTGAACTCATTCTTTACTCCTCACCCTCCATGTTTTAGGTATATGGTGTGATACTTTACATCATTTTATTCTGTGAATTCCTTGGCCGATTTTTATACATATACTTAATTTTACTGCTTTTGTGCTTCCTACTTCTCTTACTCTTATAATCTTTCCTTTCCACTTGAAGACTCCCCTTTAACATTTCTTGTAAGGCTGGTTTAGTGGTGATGAACTCCTTTAATTTTTGTTTGCCTAAGAAACTCTTTATCTCTCCTTGTATTCTGAATGATAGCCTTGCTAGATAGAATATTCTTGGCTGCAAGTTTTTTTTTTTCTTTCAGCACTTTGAATATATCATGCCACTCCCACCTGGCCTCTAAAGTTTCTTTCTTTTTTTTTAAGGTTTTCTTTTCTTTTTTCTTTTTTTTTTTTTTTTTTAATTTGAGGGAGCGAGAGACTGGGGGGCATGCAGAGGAAGAAGCAGACTCACTGCTGAACAGGGATCCTGACTCAGGGCTTGATCCCAGGACCCTGAGATAATAACCTGAGCTGAAGGCAGACTTTTAACCAACTGAGACATCCAGATGCCCCTGGTCTCTAAAGTTTCTGCTGAATAAACAGCTTTATAGTTTTATAGGGTTTTCCTTATATGTAACTATTTTCTTTTCTCTTGCTGCTTTTAATTTTTTTCTCCTTATCCCAACTCTTTGCCACTTTAATCACAATGTGTCCTGGTGTGAACCTTCTTGGGTTGATTTTTGGGGAGGCTCTCTCTGCCCCCCTAGATTTGGATTTCTGTTTCCTTCTCCATATTTGGGAAGTTTTCAGCTATTATTTCTAAATTTATACCCCCTTTTCTCTGTCTTCTCCTCAAATCCTTATAATGTGAATGTTATTTCACTTGATGGTGTCACTAGTTCCCTTAAGCTGTTTTCATTTGTTGTTGTTGTTGTTGTTATTATTATTATTATTATCATTATTATTTTATTTCTCCTGTTCACCTTGCTTACTTTCCATTACTCTGTTCTTTAGGTCACTGATCTGTTCTTCTGCTTCCTCTAGTCTACTATTTATTCTATCTAGTGTATTTTTTTTTAAGATTTATTAATTTATTATAGAAAGAGGGAGAGAGATTGTGAGCTTAAGTGGGAGGCGGGTAGAGGCAGAGGAAAGAGAATATCAAGCAAACTCCCACTGAGTGGGGAGCCCAATGGCACAGGGCTTGATCCTGTGACCATGAGATCATGACCTAAGCTGAAATCAGGAGTCAGACCCCCCAACCAATTGAGCCGCCCAGGTGCCCCTCCATCTAGTATATTTTTAATTTCAGTTGAGTTCTTCATCTCTGATTTGTTCTTTTTTTATATTTTCTCTTTGTTGAGAGTCTCACTGATGTTCTCCACTCTTTTCTCAAGTCCAGTGAATTATTTTATGACCATTACTTTAAATTCTCTGTCAGACATATTACTTATCACTGTTTTGTTTGGCTCTCTTACTGTGACTTTGTCCTATTCTTTCATTTGGGACATATTCCTCTGTCTTCTTATTTTGTCTAATTCTCTGTGTCTGTTTTGGTATTAGGAAAGTCATCCAAGTCTCCTGCTCTTGAAAATAATGGCTTATGAAAAAAAGGTCCTGTAGTGCCCTGCAGTGCAATGTCCCCTGTTAACCAGAACATGGCACTTTAGGGATGTCTCCTATGTGTGTTACATATTTGTGGCTGAGTTGCATTTGCTTTCAGTCTTGTCTGCAGTGGCTCTCTTTGCCTGTTGTGAGCAAGGTTTTGTCCCTATGTTGTTAGTGGGCCAGTCTGCGGCTGACTTAGACTTGAGTTGAGTCCAACAAGGCATCTGCCAGAGAGTCAGTAGTTCAGACTGCAGGGTGCTTTCCCTTTGTTGTCCCTAAGAAGGTTTTTTTGGTGGGTGGGGCCTGTAGTCAGAAATTATGTTTGCTTGCACCCCACTGCTGGGGTCAGAGTCAGACTGCTGTGTGTTATATTTCTCTGTCCCCAGGCAGTAGTCTGCCTGCATACTGCCAGACTTAGGGGCCACTTTGGATGGGCTCTGGCCAAGGACATGTTTAAAGGGGGGGGGGGTAGGTCCACAGGAGAATTTGTGCGTATGGCGTGCTGAACCAAGAAGGGCCACACAGGCCACTGCAGGTGGGGAGTTGCAGCCACAGTTTCTGTGGAGTGAGAGGAGGAAACTACTGCCAAGGCTAAGTAGGTTGAAGGGGGCAGATCTGCAGAAGCATGGGGCAGGGCATGCTGTTAGCACTAGATGGAGAGTGTTTGGACAGTATGGTGCCCACAGGTATCCATGTATCTAGGCTTGTGGTTGGGGCTGGGAAATGGCACCCACCAGCTCTTTTGCTCTTGGAGAAGTGTCCCAAAGATCCCTGCCCCACAAGCACATGCTCTGAGATTAGTAAATAGATCTCCTTCCTGTATACACCAGATATTTTTCAAAAACTGCTGTTTCTATCTTGTCTCTTAGTATGGCTATTGGTTGTGCTGTTCTTTATGGAAGAGACTCTACATCTTTGATAACCACATCTCAGAAGCGATATACCTTCATATCTGCTGTATTCTATTGGTCACATACACCTACCTTGATCCAGTGTTGGGAGAGAACTACCTAGAGGTGGGAATCATTGGGGACCATCTTGGAGGTTGGCTATCACCGTCATGGTGTTTTATATTCTTTACATATTGCTGGATTAATTTGCTGATACTTTTGCTACAATTTTTATATCACAAGTGAAATTGGACTATAATTTTTCTTCCTTGTTATCAAGGTTATGCTAGCCTCATGAAGTGAGATAAGTAGTGTTCTCTCTTTTTCTATTCTCTGAAAGAGTTTGTCTATAATATCAGAATAGTTCAGAGTTATTTATTCCTTCACTGTGGCAATTTAATGTGAAGCCAATTTTTCCTTGATTCAATTTTTTCAACTGCACTGAAAGATCATTTAAGTTTTAAAACCATTTGGTTTTTCTATTTCTTCTTGAAAAAGCAGTTTGTGTAAATTGCATTTTGATAAAATTTTTTCCTTTAGTCTATACTTTCAAATTCAATGGCATAAGATTGTTCATAATGACTTTTTATTCTGTATTTAATATTTCTAGCTTTTATGATAATGTTCTTTTTTTTCTGATGTTATTTGTCCTGTCATTCTCCTTTATTGATTGATCTCATCAGATGCTCATTAATTTTATTAGGGTTTTTGAAAAATCGATCTTTTGTTTTATTGATTCTGTGTTTTCTGTTTAATCGGCCTCTGTTCTTATTTCTAACTTGTTCTTTCTTCTACTTTCTTTGGGTTTGTTTTGTTCTTTTTTAAATTTCTTTTTTTTAATTAATTAATTTATTTGACACAGAGAGAGGTCACAAGTAGGCAGAGAGGCAGGCAGAGAGAGGGGGAAGCAGCCTCCCTGCTAAGCAGAGAGCCTGATGTGGGGCTTGATCCCAGGACCCTGAGACCATGACCCAAGCTGAAGGGAATGGCTTAACCCACTGAGCCACCCAGGTGCGCCTTTTTAAAAATTTCTTAAATTATATTCTTAGTTTATTAATTTTTAGCCTTTTTCTAGTATGAATATCTTATGCCATAATTGTCCCTGACATATTCTTTTAGCTTAATCTTATAAGTTTTTATATGTACTACTTTAATTATTGCTTGGTTCAAACTATTTTTTTAAAGACGTTTTTATTTTTATTTTGAGAGAGAGAAACAGTGTGTGTGTGAGCAGGGGAAGGAGCAGAGGCAGAGGGAGAGAAAGAATCTCAAGCAGACTCCACACTGAGCACAGAGACTGACATGGGCTCTATCCCATGACCCCAAAATCATGACCTGAGTCAAAATCAAGAATTGGATGCCTAACTGACTGAGTCACCCAGGCACCCATGAACTATTTTTTTAATTCAACTATGTCTTCTTTGATCCATGAGTTTTACTCAGATATTTAATTTCCAAGCATATGAAGGTTTTCTTGGGTTGAGGTTAGTTTCTAACTCATTGTATTATGTTGGGGAAAATATGCTTATTGTTTCAATCTTATGACATTTGTCATAAGAATTATTTTTCTCTATCAGTTATCGAGTGGTTATATTAAAATACCACATTATGAATGTGGATTTGTCTGTTTCTCTTAATAGTTCTATCAATTTGTAAGTTGAAATTTTTAAGTCAAAATTAACCTTTCATAATAATAAAATATCCTGTTTATCTTGAATCACACAATTTGTCTTAAAGGTTACTTAGTCTAGAAATAACTTGTGTATTTATTTGGGCCTTCTAGTTTTCCACTTATAATGCAGAGATTCTTCTTAATTCTCTCTTACTGTCAAGGCCCAGTTGCATCTTCTCATAATAAGCTTCAGCTTATTCCCCTGTTATTTAACGATGTCACGTTATTCTTTTTCTCTGTTTCTTCAAGCAAAATTGAGCTCCACAGGCCTGGTTTTGCTTAAAGTAATAAATAAAATGCCAAATCTTCATAATTGAAAGAGTTGGTTGAAGGAGAGGTGCTTTCTCCCCTGCAGCTGCGGAAGAATGACCACCCTTGTGTCATAAAACATGTTCAAAGGATCTGAGCTCATGTGGTATTGAAACCTGTGTGAATATTTATAACTATACTAACTTGTTCTGTTATTTATTATTATAAACTTACCCTTGGAAGAATAATGTGAACAAAGATTCTGGAAGTCATTGCTATATTCTTTTTTTTGTTTGTTTAAAGATTTTTATTTATTTATTTGATAGAGAGAGATCACAAGTAGGCAGAGAGGCAGGCAGAGAGAGGGGGGAAAGCAGGCTCCTCTGCTGAACAGAGAGCCCGATGTGGGGCTCGATCCCAGGACCCTGAGATCATGACCTGAGCTAAAGGCAGAGTCTTAAACCACTGAGCCACCCAGGCGCCCCTCATTGCTATATTCTTAAAGTAATCTCCAAAGTGCCCTGTAATTCTCATGAATTATCTTACTCAATAATCTGATGTTTTCTTAATGTCATGTTTGACATTTCTATACTCCTATATAGTATGAGTGCTTGAGAGATTGTTCTAACAAGTCAGTAGATGACTAGCATGTTTTCCTTCTTTTGTCTATAGGATAAAATGGATAAATGCCCTGACTCTACCACATTTTGTGCTTAACAAAGAAATTGATCATCTTGTCTCATTTATATTAACCAGCCTAATGTCTTTGCTTCAACGTTTTTGTATTCTGTATTCTGCCTTTCTGTTGTCTGATTTGGAAGTTCCCCGATCTAGGCACAGGAACAATTGGTGAATTTGATTCGTCTTTGCATTCACATCTATGATTGTGTTTAAAGAACTGAACCAGAGTTCATTCCTCTGTTGTAGTTAGAGCAGGGGCACTTGGGAGAGGGGAAGGCCTCTGTTTCCTGATTATGTATCTTAACTGTGGTTCTTTGATACTTTTGATACTGCCAGAAACTGTTAGCCCTGAAGGAGTATTGTGCTGCCCATTATCCACCAGCCACATTCTCTTAACCAGAGGTAAAGTACAAAACGTAAGGCTTCTTCCAGTTCAGGCTAAGGCAGAGAATGGTTTTACAAGGGACTTTCCATGTACCACCTATGTCTCCAAAAGTTTTTGTTTTTAATATTTTATTTATTTATTTGAGAGAGAGAGAGAGATTGAGTACGAGTGGGGTGAGGGGCAGAGAGAGAGGGAGCAGGCTCCCAGATGAGCAGGGAGCTTGATGCAGGGCTCGATCCCGGGACTCCTGGATCATGTCCTGAGCATATGCAGACACTTAACCTACTGAGCAACCTAGAAGCCTCTGCCTCCAAAGGTTTTAAATTTATTTTCTTTTTTTTTTTTTTCACACTAGTTGTCAAGACTTCTTTTATTTAGAGATAATTTTCCCTTATTAAACCCCAATTTCTCTTCTACCTATTTCTCAACAAGAGAAAAATAGGCCAGTGTGATTGACACTGTGTCCAGCTTTCACTGATTCACAGCTTACCTGTTGTGAGGAGCAGGACTTCCACTCTAGAGCAGCTTTCCGTGTCTTTCCTTTTGGGCTGCCTCCTCACACACCCCTCACCGTCAGTTCCACTTGGTTCCAAAGCAGACGTGTTAGTCACAAATTAGAATTTTGTCTCAACATCTTCCACTTGCTTTTTTTCTTCTCTCTCACTCTTGCACCTGCAAAATCTATCGCAGGTCTAGTATTCTAGCACATAGCGGGCACTCAGTATGTCTTTGTGTAGTGGACAAAAGGAGAAATGACAAACACAGCTTCTGAGAAAGCAGAAGATCTCTTAAGGATTTCTGCAAACTTCTTTCTCTGAATGATATTTTCCAAAAAACATAAAGAAAAATGTTGTTCCTCTCTAGTTTGATGACCACATGTGCCTTTGCTGTTTCTGTGTCTTATTGATTTATTAAGAGAAATTCTGTGATCCTGCCATTTTTCTCTGGAAATAAAGGTGTGTGTGTGTGTGCATATGCACAATATATATATAGTGTATATAATATATAGTATATTTATTTTAATAAATTCTATATAAGTCAGGGTTCTTCAGAGAAATAGAACCAATAGGATATAGAAGGAAACATTCTGATGAGTTGGCTTACACAATTCTGGAGGCTGTGAAGTCCCAAGATCTGCCATCTATAAGCTGGAGACCCAGGAAAACTAGTAGTTTAATTCAATCCAGGTCTGAAAGTCTGAGGACTAGGAGAGCCAGTGATATAAATCCCAGTGAGAAAGTAAGAAAAGATGGGAAGAGACGTCCCAAATGAAGTAATGAGGCAGGAAAAGAAAGAGGCATTTTCTTCCTTCCTCCACCTTTTTGTTCTATTCAGGCCCTTAGTGGAGTAGATGATACACACATTGGGAGTGAGGGGGTGCAATATTCTTTACTGAATCTACCAATTCTTATGCCACTCAGTGCAATTCAAACGCTCTTCATAGATATATCCACAGACACCTTCACAGACACCCTCAGAAATAATCAGATATCTGGACACCCCTGATACTATCAAGTTGACACATAAAATTTACTATCACTCATTTTAAAAGAAAATATGGGTCAAAAAAGAAAGAGATTTAGAATCTTCACTGGAGGTTAATTTGTCAATAACAACAAAAAAAATTATTTTGACTTAATAAATTTACAATAGGAATTATCCAAAATATATGCTCACATAGGTATAAAATGGCATAGAAATAGGTTATTTTGCTTTTTCAGTTGCAAAAAAACTTGAAAAAATATAAATACTCATGAAAAAGAAATGTCTCAGAGAAATTGTGGTTTGTCCATACAATTGGAGAAGCAGCAGTAGCAAAGAAAATGAGAAAACTTTTTGTGAAGTGTTATGAAAGATCTCCAAGATCTATTGTCAAGTGAGAAAGTCAAGTTGCATAATAGTATATATAGTATGCAATTATTTCTTAAAAGAGTAAAAGGGAAAAATACATGTATTTGTTTTATTCTGGAGAGATTTCAAAGAAGTATATATTGGTTGCTTCTAGGTGAGAGAACTCCACCATGCTTATGTGACTGGGGAATGCTCTTCGTTCTTTTGACTTTTTGAATTATATGACTGCATGACCTACTCTAATTGGAAAGTAGGAAGGAAAGAAATTAACTATATCATTAAAATAATTGTCTTTTAGTGATTAGAATCTGAGCAATCTTTATTGTCTTTTTTTTTTTTTTAAGATTTTATTTATTTACTTGAGAGAGAGACAGTGAGAGAGAGCATGAGTGAGGAGACGGTCAGAGGGAGAAGCAGACTCCCCATAGAGCTGGGAGCCTGATGCAGGACTCGATCCTGGGACTCCAGGATCATGACCTGAGCTTAAGGCAGTCGTCCAACCAACTGAGTCACCCAGGCGTCCCTTTATTGTCTTTATGTTCCTCAAAATTTTCCCAACTTTCTATATGATATATATTACTTTTATAACTAGGGAAAAATTTTTAGATACAAATAATCATTTATTGTTCTGTTTTTTACTATGAGCCCCTCTCAATTCCTTTTCAGGAATAGAAATAAAAAAGATGGGCTTCAAAGATATATATTATATCCTTCTTGACATAGTGAATTAAGAAAGGCATATTTTGGGGTACCTGGGTGGCTCAGTGGGGTAAGCCTCTGCCTTTGTCTCAGGTCAGTGTCTCAGGATCCTGGGATCGATGCCGGCATCAGGCTCTCTGCTCAGCAGGGAGCCTGCTTCCCCATCTCTCTCTGCCTGCCTCTCTGCCTACTTGTGATTTCTCTGTCAAATAAATAAATAAATAAAATTCTTAAAAAAAAAAAAAAAGAAAAAGAAAGGCATATTTTGAAATGTGCAATACCATATTGTTAATTATAGGCACTATATTGTAAAATAGATATTTAGTGCTTATTAATCTAGAATAACTGAAACTTTATACCCATTAAACAACTCCCAGAGAAAACAAAAACAAAGGGATGCAAGGAAATTTGGGAGATGATAGATATGCCTATTAGCTTGATTGTGGTGATGGTATCACAGGTGTTGGCATATGTCCAAACTCATCAAATTGTACACATTAAGTATGTGCAGTTCTTTATATATTAATTATATGTTTTTAAAAAGCCTGTTTTTTAAAAAACTAGATCATCTAAATGATCCAAACTGTTCTAGTTCTTACTATCTCTAAAGGTAAGAGGTAGAATTATATATGTATAAAACAATTATATATGAAATTATGAAAGACAGTACAGAGATATCACTTCTTTTCTGTCTTCATTTGCCTCAGATCCCTACTTTGTGTTGACTAGATTCTAGATTGGGTAATCTAAACTTATTCACAACTTTTTTTCTGCAGCTGGAATCATGCAGTATTGTGTTATTTTCTAATTTAAAACCTCTCCGTTATGTGCATTTTTCACCTCAGAACTGGGCCATTGTGACTGGTTAATGTATTTGAATCTTTTATGGGTAAATTCTCTTCGAGTACTGAAATTTATTGCTGTGTGTAATTTAGGTCACTTATGTATGCAAATGCTACATTTGGTGTATGAATTGTTGTTACTGTGGTGACAGTTTTGCCAAATGATTAGGAGTTCTGTCTTCTTTTCTTTTTTAAGACTTTATTTATTTATTTGACAGACAGAGATCACAAGTAGGCAGAGAGGCAGGCAGAGAGAGAGGGGGAAGCAGGCTCCCCGCTGAGCAGAGAGCCCGATTCGGGGCTCAATCCCAGGACCTGGGATCATGACCTGAGCCGAAGGCAGAAGCTTTAACCCACTGAGCCATCCAGGCCCTCGGGAGTTCTGCCTTCTTGAGGGAGGCCATGGACAAGCCAGCCCAAGCAAACATGTGGAAATATCTATGCCCTGAGAGCCTGAGTGAGGTGAAGGCACGATGCCCGTTACTGGCAGAGAACTTCAAGGCTCAGAAACTTAACATGATTTCAGAATTATTGCTGTAAATAGTTGTATAGGTTGTTCATGCTTACTGAATGCTGACATGGCTGATGTAAAAGCAACAGGCACACAGGTCTATGCTCCTCCAACCTGACAGATATCTCACAGCTTGCTTAACCCACCAGACCTCTAGTGTGTCTCCATGAAAAACAAGGGAGGCCCTGGTTGCTGGGTTGGAATGCTTACCTCAAGAATATATTCTATACTTTGTTATTAGGGCAAACCTAAATAAAAGCTACTTTGAACTAGGAAAAATCATCATTCTTTCCCACTGTTTATTTGGAACCAGACTCTGTGGTCCAATCCAGCTATTCTTTTGTTTAGAAACGTACTATAGAGTTAGATCATGACAAGAATCCTAAAACGAGGCAAAGCTGAATTAAATTCGGACTCCACCACCTACTGTTTCAGTAATCTAGAAGAACTACTTAATTTTTCTGAAAGTGTTGCTCTTGCTTATAAAATTGGGATAATAATGCTTACCTCATGATATAGTGTGAAATTAAATATACTTGTATGAAGAAAGAGGACCTTAAATACTCAGTATTTCAGTATTTCATTAGTTACTTTCCCAACTTGCAGTTAACTTAGAAAGCATGATAGAACCTTACAATCTTAGAAAATAATACTTATATAATATATATTATATTATTATATATGAAGTATTTTCCATAATTGACCTTGATGAGTGATAAAGTTCAGACAACTGCTACCAATTCTTCTACTTTATTTTTAGTTCAGTCTCTTTTCTTCAACAAATCATTATCTTAATGTTTTTTGCTTTGTTTTTAAAAGTTAATAAAAGAGAGAAACAGTACACACATAACATCTTTTATTTTCTAAATATAAGATTACACTGGCAACACATTTTAAAACTAGGAGTTCTGGGTTTTATTTATTTTCACATTTTCCAAAAATACTCTTCTATTGTGATGTGAAACAAACAGAAAGATCAACCAAAAATTATCTCTTCCTGAGATCAGGCAAATAAAATAGTCCTCTGAGTGACATAAAAATACTAAAATATTAATAGGACGGTTCTTCAAATCTGGGTCTCCAAAAGCTGGTGGACGTCAGTTTCCCTGGGAAAGAACTCTGACAGAAACACATATGGTAATTTCTGATGAGTGCCATGAGGACTCAACACCTGTCGGGAAGTGGAAGAAATAGGATTGAGCAGAGGGAGAAGCTGAAATGTAGTCCAGTCCTAGAGGGAGCTCTGAGCTGAGAAGGCCTGTATAGTCCTGCCTTGAGGCAAGGGTGTTGGGAGGCAAGGGTGTGGGTCAGGATGGACCCACATTTTCAGTTCTCTACTGTGAACTATTCCAGGAAGGAAGGTAGAGTGGCTCCTTTTGGCTAAGAGCAATTCCCAGAAAGGGTTTAGCTGAGAGCTGGGGGGTGGTTGGTAGGGGGTGGTTGCCTCAATCACCCACCACAGCATTCACTACATGCTTAAATCAAAATATATGCAGACTTTCTTTTATTTTTTTAAAGATTTTATTTATTGATTTGACAGAGATACAGCGAGAGAAGGAACACAAGCAGAGGGAGTGGAAAGGAAGAAGCAGACTCCCTGCTGAGCAGGCAGCCCAATGTGGGGCTCGATCCCAGGGCTCTGGGATCATGACTTGAGCCAAAGGCAGACGCTTAACTACTGAGCTACCCTGGTGCCCCTATTCAGACTTCCTTAAACTTATATTTTAGGTGTGTATTGCAGACTAATGTCTACTGAACAGTTCAATAGCAACAACCAATTCAGGGCAGAGTAACTTTCAAAATCATGTAGAAGAAAAAAAGTGAAAATAGATTAAAATCTTCATTTGTTTGAATGGAAACAGCCTTACAGTGAGCAACATAACTGTTTAACATACCAATTATCTATTAAAAACAATTTCCAAACGTACTTAGCCCTCTTACTAACCTGCTAGTCTTACTAGTGTATTCTCCTGAATATTTAATATAAGGTTACATTACAACTGAATATTTAATATAAAGGTTACATTACTTATCCTACCCACTAACACACCAGAAGAGAAACAAAGCTCTGATACGTGTAGCTACAAGTCCTGGGACCCTCATCCATGCAGAATCTTGGACAGCCAAAGGTATGAGACTTTCAGGGATTGCTGAGATTTTCCAGAGTTTAAGAGAAATGAACTTGGGCTAACCCCTGCTGAGGCGATTTATCACTTTCTTGAGTCCACACTGAGAAAGGAAGGCAAAGGATAGGGGGGTAGAGAGAGAGTGTGGAGTCTCCCTACTTCCAACTAGGATGCTTTTCTAGAAAACCTTAAGATAAATGCCCTAGAATATTTGACCTGCCTCCATAACCTTCCTTCTTCTCTTAAACTACCATAGCCAGGAAAGGCAGGATTTCCTTCCTTATTTTCTATCAGGGTAAGACTTTCTTGCCCAGGTAATTTGTAATAATTGGTCTTATTATATATTCACAAATAATATAATTAATTTTTAAAGTTCTGTTCTCAGGCACCTGGGTGGCTCAGTGGGTTAAAGTCTCTGCCTTCGGCTCAGGTCATGATCCCAGGGTCCTGGGATCAAGCCCCACATCAGGCTCTCTGCTCAGCAGGGAGCCTGCTTCTTCCTCCTCTCTCTCTGCCTGCTCCTCTGCCTACTTGTGATCTCTGTGTGTCAAATAAATAAATAAAATCTTTAAAAATAATAATAAAATAATAAAGTTCTTTTCTCTCTAAAAAAGTCTGGTATTTATCTCACACTCACTTGCATCTCCCTCTCTCTCCTCTATCTCTCTGCCCTCAGAAAAAGAAGTCATCCCTGGGACATGAAGCTGTATAATGGCCTCTCTGCATGGTACCTGTCTGCTTCTCCTTCCCTGGATGATTAGGCTCATAGCTCAGACTTGGAAATGGAATGTCCTGTACAAAGATCTGATAGTTTTAAATATTTCCATTATGATCATCCTATAGAAAAGTAAGCAAGGAAATGGGACAAATGTTGCATCTAGAGATAAACAATTAAACTCCTGGTGAAACAAAAAAGTGATGGAAGGTAATACACTACTGGATTTGGATGTATTACAGAGCTTGGGAATGGCCAGAACATTTGAAAACAGCTCTCAATTCAAGGCACTAGAACTTTGAGACACATAGGCATTTCAGATGGGGGACGAAATGACCATAAAAAGAAGAGAGACTTAAGGAAGAGTAACACCATGGCTGTGAAATGCCCTTTGATACGGACAGGGTTGTGTTATTTTCCATTTCATCTCTTGGTCTTCTGTGGTCTTTCTCTTGATGTGTAATAGTGCTTTTTATTTGCTACTTAACATGTCTTTTATGTAAAGAAAAATTAAAATTTATAATTATTAGTGTGAATTTTACTGTTCATCTTTATAGTGTGCATAGCTAGCTTTAAATGCAAATATGAGAGTACTTAATTTGTGTGAGGAATTATTGAATTCATACAGTTTGTATTTTGTAAGTTTGCTCATGCCTACATATTTTGTTCTTACCACAAGGGTAGAAACTGTATAAAATTAACTCAACTTTTTACTTCACTTCTTGATAAGTGCATATTCTATCAACACTCTCTACTTTTAGCTTACTAATGAGTAAGGAAGGACTAATAAGTAAGGAAGGAGAAGGACCTAGGGGTTGCTGCCTGTCACTCTGTCAAGACACTTACCTTGTGGACACCTGGGTAGCTCAGTCAGTTAAGCATCTACCTTTGGCTCAGGTCATTATCTCCGGGTCCTGGGATCTAGCCCCGAGTTGGGCTTCCTGCTCACTGGGGAGTCTGCTTCTCTTTCATTCTCTCTGATTCTGCCCCCTCTCCACCACTCATATTCTCTCTATTTCTCTCTCTCTCTCAAATAAATAAAAAGTGGGGAGGGGGGGACTTACCTTGTACTTGCTTTGAGTCTCACTGAATTCCTCTCCATCACATGTCCACTGAAATTCTGTCCTCATGGGCATTTCAATGCTATATATAGACAGGGTAGCAAGGAATTGCTTGCATGTTACATGTCCACCTACCTCTTCTCAGAGACCTGCTGCATTGTCCCTTTGAACTTCACTTACAAAAGGATAAATTCTAAGATAATATAAAGAATTTCAAGATGGAGATGAGAGAGCATTAGCCTAGTGCAGGGCTCTGCATCTCTAGACAGGTCGTAAATCCATTAAGCTGGTCCTGAATGGCTATTTCAATGGATATCAGATACCATGTTGTGGAAACCAGGATGGGTAGTCTCAAAGATTCAGAAAACGCTTTCATTTTCTTAGAAACTAGATCTGAGAAAAATGATTATCAATTCAATTGATAAATTTGGTTCAACTAGAAGACAGTGTACTGGCATCTTACTCTAGACAAAGAATATCAATAGCCCAGACTGGTTCTCCAACACTTGGGCCAAGAAGCGGGGCTGTAGGGAGAGCCTCCTCAACTTGGCTACATTTTCTGGAACAAGGGTAAGAAAAATATAGAGAACTGTGCAAGACTAGTTTCTCCCAATATTTATTTGCCCTCTTTCCCTTACAGAAATATAGCACTGATTTTTAGGTGGGGAGATGGCCCCCCAGAATAAACTCTACATATTCCCCACTTCCTGCCCTTGGGCATAGTCATGTGATTAAGTTTTATTTTGTGTGTGTGTGTGTGTGTGTGTGTGTGTGTAACTTTATTTTATGGTTAAATAAAGTATTTGTGCTCAATATTGTTTGCATACTAGAATCAACCCAGAAAGTTTTTAAAAATGTTAATACCTGAAAAGAAAATACATAAAAAATGTTAATACCTGGTTTCCAGTGCTAGAGGTTTGGGCTGATGTAACTATACATCAATAAAAATAAAGTCCAAATAAAATAAATTATTACATTTTAAAATACAAACTTGTATTTCTCTCTCACTCACTTGCTCTATTTTTTTTCCATAAAATTTTATTTATTTTCAAGATTGCAAAGGACAAACCAGGAAAAGTATTTTGTAGCTAATGTTACAAAAGCTTTTTGTTTGTTGTTATGATGATGTACAGAATTACAAGAATGTTGGATGACAGAGTACAATCTCTGAGCTATGTCTTCTAGAACAAGTGTGTCATAACTTTGTTACTCATCATAGAACATCGTTCCTCCTTTGTACCTTACTCTCAAAATTTGAAAGATAAGAATATGAGAGTAGATCAGACAAGTTAAATTTTTATGTGCAATGAACGTTAAAGTATGTGATGAGAGGCAGAAAAAAATGTAAAAAAAAAAATGTGATGAGAGATTCCATGTAAAGTACCCATTCCTGTAGTCCCCCTTTATGCACAGAGGATGCATTCCAAAACCCCCAGTAGATGTCCGAAACTGTGAATAGTACTGAACCTCTATAAACCTCATTTTTTCCTATGCGTACATACTTAGCATTGAGTTTAATTTATAAATTAGGCACAGTACGAGATTAATAACAATAAATAATAATAAAATAAAACAAATCAATATACCATAAAAAAAAAGTTAGGTGACTGTGGTCTCACAAAATATCTTTCTGCACTGTACTCATTCTTCTTGAGATGATGTGAGATAAAACGTCTACATGATGAGATGAAATGAGGTGAATGACACAGGCATTGCAACATGCCCTTAGGTTATTACTGACCTTCTGACAATACATTGGAAGAAAGATCATCTACTTCCAGACTGCAACTAACTGCAAGTAACACAAACCCCAGGAAGCAAAACCAAAGGTAGTGGGGGGACTAGTGTATATAGGCCCAAACACACAAAATATATCTATGATTTCACAGCCCTTTAAAATTAATTTTTAGGGATTTTTTTGAAACTTTTCCCCAAGCCTCCTATCTTAATAATGCTTTCAATTATTTTTTAATATAATTTTTTATTTTTTATAAACATATATTTTTATCCCCAGGGGTACAGGTCTGTGAATCACCAGGTTTACACACTTCACAGCACTCACCAAAGCACATACCCTCCCCAATGTCCATAATTCCACACCCTTCTCCCAAACCCCCTCGCCCCAGCAACCCTCAGTTTGTTTTGTGAGATTAAGAGTCACTTATGGTTTGTCTCCCTCCCAATCCCATCTTGTTTCATTGATTCTTCTCCTACCCACTTAAGCCCCCATGTTGTATCACCACTTCCTCATATCAGGGAGATCATATGATAGTTGTCTTTCTCTGCTTGACTTATTTCGCTAAGCATGATACGCTCTAGTTCCATCCA
>NC_081562.1:127744235-127757226 GCF_022355385.1 Mustela nigripes
ATAGTTTGGCTATTGTGGACATTGCTGCTATAAACATTCGGGTGCACGTGCCCCTTTGGATCACTACGTTTGTATCTTTAGGGTAAATACCCAATAGTGCAATTGCTGGGTCATAGGGCAGTTCTATTTTCAACATTTTGAGGAACCTCCATGCTGTTTTCCAGAGTGGCTGCACCAGCTTGCATTCCCACCAACAGTGGAGGAGGGTTCCCCTTTCTCCGCATCCTCGCCAGCATCTGTCATTTCGTGACTTGTTGATTTTAGCCATTCTGACTGGTGTGAGGTGATATCTCATTGTTTTGATTTGTATTTCCCTGATGCCGAGTGATGTGGAGCACTTTTTCATGTGTCTGTTGGCCATCTGGATGTCTTCTTTGCAGAAATGTCTGTTCATGTCCTCTGCCCATTTCTTGATGGGATTATTTGTTCTTTGGGTGTTGAGTTTGCTAAGTTCTTTATAGATTCTGGACACTAGTCCTTTATCTGATATGTTGTTTGCAAATATCTTCTCCCAGTCTGTCAGTTGTCTTTTGATTTTGTTAACTGTTTCTTTTGCTGTGCAAAAGCTTTTGATCTTGATGAAATCCCAATAGTTCATTTTTGCCCTTGCTTCCCTTGCCTTTGGCGTTGTTCCTAGGAAGATGTTGCTGCGGCAGAGGTCGAAGAGGTTACTGCCTGTGTTCTCCTCAAGGATTCTGATGGATTCCTTTCACACATTGAGGTCCTTCATCCATTTTGAGTCTATTTTTGTGTGTGGTGTAAGGAAATGGTCCAATTTCATTTTTCTGCTTGTGGCTGTCCAAATTTCCCAGCACCATTTATTGAAGAGGCTGTCTTTTTTCCATTGGACATTCTTTCCTGCTTTGTCGAAGATTAGTTGACCGTAGAGTTGAGGGTCTATTTCTGGGCTCTCTATTCTGTTCCATTGATCTATGTGTCTGTTTTTGTGCCAGTACCATGCTGTCTTGATGATGACAGCTTTGTAATAGAGCTTGAAGTCTGGAATTGTGATGCCACCAACGTTGGCTTTCTTTTTCAATATCCCTTTGGCTATTCGAGGTCTTTTCTGGTTCCATATAAATTTTAGAATTATTTGTTCCATTTCTTTGAAAAAGATGGATGGTACTTTGATAGGAATTGCATTAAATGTGTAGATTGCTTTAGGTAGCATAGACATTTTCACAATATTTATTCTTCCAATCCAGGAGCATGGAACATTTTTCCATTTCTTTGTGTCTTCCTCAATTTCTTTCATGAGTACTTTATAGTTTTCTGAGTATAGATTCTGTGCCTCTTTGGTTAGGTTTATTCCTAGGTATCTTATGGTTTTGGATGCAATTGTAAATGGGATTGACTCCTTAATTTCTCTTTCTTCTGTCTTGCTGTTGGTGTAGAGAAATGCAACTGATTTCTGTGCATTGATTTTATATCCTGACACTTTACTGAATTCCTGTATAAGTTCTAGCAGTTTTGGAGTGGAGTCTTTTGGGTTTTCCACATATAGTATCATATCATCTGCAAAGAGTGATAATTTGACTTCTTCTTTGCCGATTTGGATGCCTTTAATTTCCTTTTGTTGTCTGATTGCTGAGGCTAGGACCTCTAGTACTATGTTGAATAGCAGTGGTGATAATGGACATCCCTGCCGTGTTCCTGACCTTAGCAGAAAAGCTTTCAGTTTTTCTCCATTGAGAATGATATTTGCAGTGGGTTTTTCATAGATGGCTTTGATGATATTGAGGTATGTGCCCTCTATCCCTACACTTTGAAGAGTTTTGATCAGGAAGGGATGCTGTACTTTGTCAAATGCTTTTTCAGCATCTATCAGTATCATATGGTTCTTGTTCTTTCTTTTATTGATGTGTTGTATCACATTGACTGATTTGCGGATGTTGAACCAACCTTGCAGCCCTGGAATAAATCCCACTTGGTCGTGGTGAATAATCCTTTTAATGTACTGTTGAATCCTATTGGCTAGTATTTTGTTGAGTATTTTCGCATCTGCATTCATCAAGGATCTTGGTCTATAGCTCTCTTTTTTGATGGGATCCTTGTCTGGTTTTGGGATCAAGGTGATGCTGGCCTCATAAAATGAGTTTGGAAGTTTTCCTTTCATTTCTATTTTTTGGAACAGTTTCAGGAGAATAGGAATTAGTTCTTCTTTAAATGTTTGGTAGAATTCCCCCGGGAAGCCGTCTGGCCCTGGGCTTTTGTTTGTTTGGAGATTTTTAATGACTGTTTCAATCTCCTTACTGGTTATGGGTCTGTTCAGGCTTTCAATTTCTCCTGGTTCAATTGTGGTAGTTTATATGTTTCTAGAAACGCATCCATTTCTTCCAGATTGTCAAATTTATTGGCGTAGAGTTGCTCATAGTATGTTCTTATAATAGTTTGTATTTCTTTGGTGTTAGTTGTGATCTCTCCTCTTTCATTCATGATTTTATTTATTTGGGTCCTTTCTCTTTTCTTTTTGATAAGTCGGGCCAGGGGTTTATCAATTTTATTAATTCTTTCAAAGAACCAGCTCCTAGTTTCGTTGATTTGTTCTATTGTTTTTTTGGTTTCTATTTCATTGATTTCTGCTCTGATCTTTATGATTTCTCTTCTCCTGCTGGGCTTAGGGTTTCTTTCTTGTTCTTTCTCCAGCTCCTTTAGGTGTAGGGTTAGGTTGTGTACCTGAGACCTTTCTTGTTTCTTGAGAAAGGCTTGTACCGCTATATATTTTCCTCTCAGGACTGCCTTTGTTGTGTCCCACAGATTTTGAACCGTTGTATTTTCATTATCATTTGTTTCCATGATTTTTTTCAATTCTTCTTTAATTTCCCAGTTGACCCATTCATTCTTTAGAAGGATGCTGTTTAGTCTCCATGTATTTAGGTTCTTTCCAAACTTCCTTTTGTGGTTGAGTTCTAGCTTTAGAGCATTGTGGTCTGAAAATATGCAGGGAATAATCCCAATCTTTTGATACCAGTTGAGTCCTGATTTAGGACCAAGGATGTGATCTATTCTGGAGAATGTTCCATGTGCACTAGAGAAGAATGTGTATTCTGTTGCTTTGGGATGAAATGTTCTGAATATATCTGTGATGTCCATCTGGTCCAGTGTGTCGTTTAAGGCCTTTATTTCCTTGCTGATCTTTTGCTTGGATGATCTGTCCATTTCAGTGAGGGGAGTGTTAAAGTCCCCTACTATTATTGTATTATTGTTGATGTGTTTCTTTGATTTTGTTATTAATTGGTTTATAGAGTTGGCTGCTCCCACGTTGGGGGCATAGATATTGAAAATTGTTAAATCTTCTTGTTGGACAGACCCTTTGAGTATGATATAGTGTCCTTCCTTGTCTCTTATTATAGTCTTTGGCTTAAAATCTAATTGATATGATACAAGGATTGAAACTCCTGCTTTCTTCTGATGTCCATTAGCATGGTAAATTCTTTTCCACCCCCTCACTTTAAATCTGGAGGTGTCTTCGGGCTTAAAATGAGTTTCTTATAGGCAACATATAGATGGGTTTTGTTTTTTTATCCATTCTGATACTCTGTGTCTTTTGACAGGGGCATTTAGCCCATTAACATTCAAGGTAACTATTGAGAGATATGAATTTAGTGCCATTGTATTGCCTGTAAGGTGACTGTTACTGTATATGGTCTCTGTTCCTTTCTGATCTACCACTTGTAGGCTCTCTCTTTGCTTAGAGGACCCCTTTCAAGATTTCCTGTAGAGCTGGTTTGGTGTTTGCAAATTCTTTCAGTTTTTGTTTGTCCTGGAAGCTTTTAATCTCTCCTTCTATTGTCAATGATAGCCTAGCTGGATATAGTATTCTTGGCTGCATGTTTTTCTCGTTTAGTGTTCTGAAAATATCATGCCAGCTCTTTCTGGCCTGCCAGGTCTCTGTGGATAAGTCAGCTGCCAATCTAATGTTTTTAGCATTGTATGTTACAGACTTCTTTTCCCGGGCTGCTTTCAGGATTTTCTCTTTGTCACTGAGACTTGTAAATTTTACTATTAGGTGACAGGGTGTGGGCCTATTCTTATTGATTTTGAGGGGCGTTCTCTGAACCTCCTGAATTTTGATGCTCGTTCCCTTTGCCATATTGGGGAAAATTCTCCCCAGTAATTCTCTCCAGTATACCTTCTGCTCCCCTCTCTCTTTCTTCTTCTTCTGGAATCCCAATTATTCTAATGTTGTTTCGTCTTATGGTGTCACTTATCTCTTGAATTCTCCCCTCATGGTCCAGTAGCTGTTTGTCCCTCTTTTGCTCAGCTTCTTTATTCTCTGTCATTTGGTCTTCTATATCACTAATTCTTTCTTCTGCCTCATTTATCCTAGCAGTGAGAGCCTCCATTTTTGATTGCACCTCATTAATAGCTTTTTTGATTTCAACTTGGTTAGATTTTAGTTCTTTTATTTCTCCAGAAAGGGCTTTTATATCTCTCGAGAGGGTTTCTCTAATATCTTCCATGCCTTTTTCGAGCCCAGCTAGAACCTTGAGAATTATCATTCTGAACTCTAGATCTGACATATTACCAATGTCTGTATTGATTAGGTCCCTAGCCTTCGGTACTGCCTCTTGTTCTTTTTTTTTGTGTTGAATTTTTCCATCTTGTCATTTTGTCCAGATAAGGGTATATGAAGGAGCAAGTAAAATACTAAAACGGTGGTAACAACCCCAGGAAAATATGCTTTAACCAAATTAGAAGAGATCCCAAATCGTGAGGGGGGAGAAAGGGGATAAAAAGAGGTTCAAAAAGGAAGAAAGAAGAAAAAAGAAAAGAAAAGAATTTTAAAAAAAGAAAACAAATAAGAAAAATATAAAAAAGAAAATATATATATATTAGATAAACTAGTTAAAAAACGTTAAAAAAGAAAAAGGTAAAAAGTTAAAAAAAATTTAACCAGAAGGTGAGGAAAAAAACAAAAAATGAAAAAGAAAAAAAATTAACTGCAAGACTAAACAAAATCACAGGGAAAAAGCCGTGAGTTCCATGCTTTGCTTTCTCCTCCTCTGGAATTCTGCTGCTCTCCTTGGTATTGAAACCGCACTCCTTGGTATGTGTACTTGGTCTCAGCTGGATTTCTTGTTGATCTTCTGGGGGAGGGGCCTATTGTAGTGATTCTCAAGTGTCTTTGCCCCAGGCAGAATTGCACTGCCCTTATCAGGGGCCGGGGTGAGTAATCCGCTCGGGTTTGCTTTCAGGAGCTTTTGTTCCCTGAGCGCTTTCCGTAGAGTTCCGGAGGACGGGAATACAAATGGCGGCCTCCTGGTCTCTGGCCCGGAGGAGCCGAGAGCCCAGGGCCCCACTCCTCAGTGCGCCCTCAGAGAACAGCGCCCAGTTACTCCCGTCTGCCTGACCTCCGGCCGCGCTCCGAGCTCACCGAGCCTGCGACCGGTTCAAGGTAACACCGAGCTGTGAGCTTACTGTCAGCTCTGTCTCTGTAGCCGGCTTTCCCGTTCCAATACCTGCAAGCTCTGCGACACTCAGACACCCCCGATCCTTCTGTGACCCTGCGGGACCTGAGGCCACGCTGACCCCGCGTGGGATTTGCCCCGGTTTAGCCTCTGGAGCGATGTCCCTCAGCGGAACGGACTTTTAAAAGTCCTGATTTTGTGCTCCGTTGCTCCGCCGCTTGCTGGGAGCCTGCCCCTCCCCCCGGGGTCTATCTTCCCATCGCTTTGGATTCACTTCTCCGCCGGTCCTACCTTTCAGAAAGTGGTTGTTTTTCTGTTTCCAGAATTGCTGTTCTTCTTCTCTTCGATCTGCCGATGGATTTTCAGGTGTTTGCAATCTTTAGATAAGCTATCTAGCTGATCTCCGGCTAGCTGAAGTAGTCTCAGCCTGCTACTTCTCCGCCATCTTGACTCTACTCTATTTTTTTTTTTTTTTAGGAGAAAATTTAGGAAAATGTCTCAGTTATCTTAAAATAGCTTTTTAAAAATTTTTAAAAAGATTTTATTTATTTACTTGACAGAGAGGAGAGAGAGAGAGGGCACAAGCAGGAGGAGTGGTAGACAGATGTAGAGGGAGAAGCAGGCTCCATGTGATTAAATTTTAAAAGAGAAGTGAATGGAAATGTTTTGTATGATTTATAGAAAGTGTCCTTAAGTAAAGTCTATGTGTGGACTTCCTCCTCCTTCCTCCCTCCTCTTGCTTAGAACATACATTCAAAGAAGAGCTACCTTGGACCATTCAGACAAAAAGACAATACTCTTTTGAGATCATGAGCAACAAAGTAGGGGAAGCTTGGTCACCTGGACCACCTCATAGAGAATTGCCCTGAAACACCTACCTCCAGAATCCTAGATAATAAAGAAATTAACTTCACTCTCATTAAACTCCTATTATTTATATGTTTTTATGTTTAAGTTTTTCCAAGTTTTTATTTAAATTCCAGTTAGTTAGCATACAGTTAATATTAGTTTTAGGTGTAGAATTTAGTGATTCACCACTTACATACAACACCCCGTGCTCATACAAGTGCCCTCCTTAATGCCCATCAACCATTTAACCCATCCCTCCATCCAGTAGCCATCAGTTTCAAACATGTATTCTAAATCAATGTAAGAACAATACTCAAAAGCTCTCATTTTTCAAAATCTTTTAGAGTAGCCAAAGTTCATTTATTTATTCACTTAACAGATTTGAAACTACTCTGTGCCAGGCAATGTTCTGCACACTGAGGATATAATTGTGAACAAGATGTGCAAAGTCTGCTTTTGTAAGTTTACATTCCCATGGAGGAGGGATTCAACCTACAAATAAATATGAAATATAACAGGAGGTAGTAGTGCAATCACCAAGTAAGAAAATAGAATTAAGGAGTAACAGAATGCATTTCCAACAATGTTGTATTTGGGCACAGACCTGAAAGAAGTAGTAAAATTGAAAACACTTGGTTATCTGGGGAAGGAATATTCCAGAATGAAATACCAACAAATATTAGGTGGGAAAAAGGAGCGAGATTGGCATATTTGAAGAATAGTAAGGCCATTATGGTTGGAGCTGAGGGAGTAAAGGGAAGAGTGTAGGAGATCTGAGGGCTTATTTGGTAAGAACCTAGAATTTTCCTAGGAGTGAATGATCAGAGACATTTGAGCAGGGGAATGAAGTGATTGGAGAATATATTTTAAAAGCACCTCTGTGAAAAATGCTGCCATCTGGGGGCAAGTATCAGAGCAGAAAGATGAGGTGAAAGTTGACTATGGCATGGATCGCTGTAGAGAAGTGGTCAAATTCTAGATAAATTTCTAGCGTGGACATGAGAGACGGTGTACTCTGAAAAACAATCTGAGCGTTTTTGAGAGGCAGGGGGTAGGAGGTTGGGTAAGCCTGGTTGTGGGTATTATGGAGGGCACATATTGCATGGAGCACTGGGTGTGGTTCAAAAACAATGAATTCTGGAACACTGAAAAGAAATTTTAAAAATAAATAATTTGTGTGTGTGTGTGTGTTTCTTTTTTTTTCTTTTTTAATTTTTTATTTCTTTTCCACGTAACAGTATTCATTGTTTTTTGCACCACACCCAGTGCTCCATGCAATCCATGCCCACCACCTGGTTCCCCCAACCTCCCACCCCCCGCCCCTTCAAAACCCTCAGATTGTTTTTCAGAGTCCATAGTATGCTGAGAAAAAAATAAATAAAAATTTTTTTAAAAATTTCTAGTGTGGAGCAGATGTGATTTACTGATTAATTGAATGGGAAAGGTGAGAGAGAAAGGACTCCAGGATGACTGTAAGATTGGGCCTGATTTATGCTGTCTTAATAATAAAAAAAAAAAATCCAGGGTACCAGGTGGTGGGTATTATAGAGGGCACGGATTGCATGGAGCATTGGGTGTGGTGAAAAAATAATGATACTGTTATGCTGAAAATAAATAAATGAAAAAAAAAATCCTGCTATAAATTTCAGTGTAGGACAGAGGTTTGGAGAAAATGAAGGCTTTGTGGCACTCCTAAAGTCTTTCATTATAGTAGTAATTCTACTCACTGTGACCTTGCATATGCTAAACATGCATATGGTACTTCACTTAATTTTCACAATTCTATGGAATACTTATTACCATACACGATTTTAAGCATGTCAGATAACTTATCTAAGGTCACACAACTAGGGAATGGCAAATCCAATACACCCATCTCTTCATGGGAGACTTGATGTTTCTACTCTTCTATTACTTAAGACTATGATTGGAAAACTAAGCCCCACAGGCCAAATCTGGCCCTTCATCTGTTTTTGTGCAGCTTGTAAGCCTAAGAATGTTTTTTTTTTAATATCAACAAAAAAGTATTTCTTGACAGTTGAAAATCATATGAAATTCAAGTTTTAGTGTTCATAAATATTTTTGGAACAGTCACCCTTGTTCCATTACATAGTGCCTATGGCTATGTTCATGCTACAGTGGCAGAGTTGACTATTTGCAACAGAGACCTCTTGGCCCACAAAGCCAAACATATTTGGAGTCTGGTCCTTTGCAGAAGTTTACCAACCCCAGGTTTAGAGAATGAATTCTACCCTAACATTTATGAAATGCTGCACTTGTGAAATATGTCTATTTGTAGTTAATTTCTCTAATGTCAGAGAAGGTATGGCCCTGTGGAAGAGGTTGTTCAGCCAGTTAAAGATTAATTACTCATGTAGATTTGTTCTACAGTGAAAGTGTTATACACAATGGAAGAGAACCCAGAGTCAGAAGAATCGCAGTAACTTTTGACAGCTCAATCTCTCTCCCTCCCTATCTCTGTTCCTCTCCCTCACTTTTTCCCTCCCAGCCCCAATCCCTCTCTCCATTCCTCATTCCTTCTCTAACTCTCTTTCTCAAAGAGGGATTAAATACATGCAAATAAGCTGTGTATTTCAGGAAATTGAGAGTTCTTGTTACTTTGAGGTTATTAAAGCATTTGCTCTTAGGTGTTCTTTTTTAAAATTTTAATTCCCAAATTTCTAGCTTTGAAACTGTATGATACAGTGATTTGTAGACCAAATCAAGTTTACTTCTACTGACTGCCAATGGTGAAAAATCATGATAACACTGATCAAGGGACAGCATTCCATAAATGAACAAGTCATTTTATTTCGATCAGAGAAGAATTATATAAGGTCTACAAACATAGTTTCCCTAGTAGAAAGCTTTGTAATGATCTAGTGTACAATGAAAGGAGAGTGTTCAATCTCTGTGCCAAGTACAGAGAGGCTCTCTTCCATAATTTTTATCTGGGAATCTAGAAGCAACTGATATTGTAATGCTCAGTGTGTTTATGTATTGCTGTCATTGCTGCTGGATTTCTTTTCCAATAAAAACCTATCTTATCTGAATTGAGCTGAAACAGCTTGTTTTTATCCTTCCATTTTCAGCTCAGAAAGAGTTGAGAAATTCCATCCTTGGAGTAGACTGGAAAAGAGATCCACTTAAATTACTTTTGTATGTGAATGGTAATGCTGCCCAGACTCCTCAAAGAGCAAGGATTAATTCTCTCCTTTTTGATTATGCCCCATTACCTCTTGTTGTGTCCAGCTATTATATCTTTATACACACTTTTCTATACTGTATATATTTTGTATATCTACTACTTCTGGAAACAGATATTTTCCTTGGGACCAAACTTCTGTTTAACAATAATAGAACCAGTCACAGGGGGGTAGGGTGGGGGTTTCATATTGTACGATTCCATTTACATAGCATTCTCTTTTTTTAAAAGATTTTATTTATTTATTTGAGAGAGAGAGAGAGATAGCACAAGTGGGGGATGGGGCAGAGGGAGAAGCAAACTCTCGCTGAGCAGGGAGCCCAATGCAGGGCTCAATCCCAGGACCCTAGTATAAGGACCTGAGCGGAAGGCAGATGCTTAACTAACTGAGCCACCCAGGCACCCCTGTAGCATTCTCTTATTTCACAGATTTATTAATATATAATTCACATACCATACAATTCACTCACTAAAAGTGTACAATTCAGTGGTTTCCAGGATATTTACAAATTTGAACAACCATAACCACCTTCACTCTGAGAACATTTTCATTACCCCCCAAAAGAAACTCTGCACCTTTTAGCCGTCACCAACCACTCTCCCTCCACCCCTGCCATTCCACCCAGCCCTAGCCAAGGGCTAATTCACTTTCTGTCTCTAGATTTGTCTACTTTGGACACTTCATTTAAGTGCAGTCATCCAGAATGTGGTCCTTTGTGGTTGGCTTCTTTCATTTAGGATGTTTATAAGTTTCATCCATGTTATGGCATGTGTCGATACTTTACTTCTTTTTATTGCTGAATAATATTTCATTGTGGGACATACTCTGACACTTTTCACATGACAAAATTATAGGCATGAAGAATAGATTAGTGGTTGCCAAATCTTAGGAGTGGTGACTGGGGGGGTAGAAGGGGTGATGTGACTGTGGCTATGAAGAGATAGCATGAGGGATCCCAGTGATAGAACTGCTAGGTATCATAGCTATGATGGTGATCACAAAGATCTACATATGTGATAAAGTTGCACAGAACTAAATACACACACGTGCACATGAACACAAATGAGTTCATGTAAATGGTAAAATCTGAATAAGATCAGTAGATTATAGTAGTATCAATTTCCTAGATAAGATATCATACTCCGGTTATGCAAGATGTTATCACGGGGAGAAAAGTATTGATATCTTTTTTATCATTCTCTACAACAATTTTATATGAATATAAAATTATCTCAAAATAAAATAATATTAGGAACCAAAAGCCCTTCAGGATTGGCAGAGGAAGTTCCTCTGAAAATTCACTCTGTCATGAAAGCAACAAAAATACTAGCAAAAATGGTCAAAATAAACCTTTCAGAACTCTGGAAATTAACCAAAGGCTTGCAACAATTTGAGGAGTGTCATTCAAGAAAAACACTGAATTATGGTAAAGACAGTGAGTTTTGTTTCATTTTAACTTACTCTTTTCCCCTCTTTCTCCCTCCAGTTCCAGTCTAGACTTGAAAACAAACAGACCTGCAATCATGGTAACAGACAACAGCCTAGCAGGCAATGGAAGGGACAGAGTATTGGAGTGCCTCCAAAGCCCCATTTTCATATAGCTGTCATTAGGTGACCTGCCTGGCAGTTCCCTAGAAAATCCCACTCACAAGGTTTGTCTTTATTTGACCTGACACAAAGCTCACATAGCGTGAACAGCATTTTCCCCAGGACTATTTGTAGAAAACAGTCAGTGGCAATTGTTTAATATCACTGCTGTCTGGGGTGGTAATGGCAGTTGCAACAGTTCACCAAAACACTTAAAAGGAAAATCTGGGAAATGAGATGTCTATAAAGGCTTTGGAAAATATTCCTGGGAATCTGGAAAGACACATGCATGCGTAGGACTGTGTGCATACCCGGCAAAGACCTGAGAAGGCCCTAAACTCTCACTTCTGGTTAACCATGAGGCTCTGTGAAAGCAGAAAGTAAAGACTAAAGTAGAGTAGTAATCTGTCTCCCTGAACATTGAAGGCATGTTTCAGCTTGCATGCAGAAGCTGGCAGACTTTATTGGTCCCCAGCATTTAACAAATACCTATACAATTGTACTACCTAATAAGATAACCAAGTAGTGGTTTCTGTGTCCATTCATGAAAAAGCATATAGACCTTAGAGAATTAATTCAGGACACACTACAAAACAAATAGCAGCAACAACAAACAGCCACAAAAAACCCCTGGGGAGTGAAGGGAAACCTGATTTCTAGATTTGTCACTTATGAAATTTAAAATTCCAATTTTTAACCAAAAATTATGAGATATGAAAAGAAACAAGAAAGTATGGCCAATACACAGAGAAAAACATTAGTCAATGGAAGTTTTCCCTGAGGAAGCACGGATGCTGGACTACTTGACAAAGCCTTTAAATCATCTGTTTTTAAATATACTCAAAGAACTAGAGAAAATTGTGTCAAAAACTAAAGGAAAAGTATGAGAATGATGGCTCACTAAGTAAAGAGTATCAATTAAGAAATGTTAATTATTAAAAAGAGAACCAAGTAGAAATTCCAAAGTTGAAAAGTACAGTAATTGAAATGAATTCGCTTCAGAGAGTTAACAAAAGATTTGAGCTGACAGAAGAATCTGTGAACTTGGAAATAAATCAGTTCATTTGATCTAGCCTGAAAAACAGAAAGGAAAAAGAATGAAGGAAAATCAACACAAACTGAAAGATGTGGGATACCACTAAGTATACCAACATATGCATAATGAGAATCCCACAAGGAGATAGAGAAAAGGGGACAAAAAATATAATATAAGAAATTATGGCCAATTTTTTCCAAAATTTGATGAAGAACAATCTATACATCCAAGATGCTACACAAATTCCACGGAGACAAAATTCGAAAAGATAGGCATTGAGACACATCATAACCAAAGTGATTTAAAGCCTCAGACAAAAAAAACAATCTTGAAAACAATAAGAAAGAAGCAATGTGTCACAGATGATGGATCATCAATAAGACTAATAGCTAAATATTTATTGTAGACCATGAAATCCAGAAGCCAGTGGGATGATATATTCAAAGTGCTGAAAGAAAAGATGGTCAGCCAAGAATTCTTTATCCAGCAATACAGACCTTCAAAAATGAAGGAGAAATGAAGACATTCTCAGATAAATAAAAATTGAGAGACTATTCTTAGCAGCATTATTTATAATAACAACAAGTAGATGTAATCCAAATGTCTATCAGCTAACGAATGGGTAAATTAAAAGTGGCATATCTATACAATGGAATATTATTCAGCCATCAAAAAAATGAAGTCTTGATACGCTAAAACATGGATGAATCTTTAAAACATGCCAAGTGAGAGGGGCGCCTGGGTGTCTCAGTGGGTTAAAGCCTCTGCCTTTGGCTCAGGTCATGATCCCAGGGTCCTGGGATCGAGCCCCACATCGGGCTTTCTGCTCAGCAGGGAGCCTGCTTCCTCCTGCCTCTCTGCCTACTTGTGACCTCTCTCTCTCTCTCTCTCTCTGTCAAATA